>NC_068987.1:84131037-84134128 GCF_001194135.2 Octopus bimaculoides
TATATATATATATATATATATGTGTGTGCACAGAGTTTCCTTAATACATATCAGAAAGCGTACGTCCTTCAGTAAAACACCTGGAGATATTAGAAGCTACCACGTAAGCATCATTTCCATCTTCGGCTTTAAATGTTTGATTCCTAAACTTCCAGGAGTTGAAATAACAAAAATTATGTTTCGCATACAAACATCCAATAATAATATCACAGGCTGTACCAGTGAATATATTGGTTATCTTATTGATGTATAGTGCAAAAGGAAAACAATGTGTAATTATATAAACAAACTGATGGAACAGAAATGTTTTCTCCTTTAGGGCACATCTTCACAATGTTCCATATGGTTACAATAGATAAAACATGATGCACTGACATGAGTATATGATATAAACTAGATTCATGATTAATATATTCATTGTATTGGATAGACCCCAAGATAACATGCATGAATTATATAATCACCTATACACAACTCCTTATTAACATTCAACTTAAAGGAATGTGTAAATAAAGTTGTAGCAAAAGAATTCCTCCATTTTTAGCTTTCAGGAAAATAACAGTTACACTTGATCTGTTTGTAGAAAGACATAAATAAATTCATATACTCACATGGAGACAACGAATGCCGAGGCAATATCTCCTATAACAACATTTAGATTTTCTTTCATAAGCACAAAGCGCCGAATAAAGAGATATGCAAAATAAAATAAGCAGTATTTAATAATGGTTACTTCAAGAAATTAATAGAGTAATCAATACAACTACAAAATCACAAATGCAATGCAAAAAATAGATCAGACATCACAATAAAAAGGAAGCAAATCACTGCTAAAGTGTATTACGCGTATCAAAAAGCGTAGATGACCACATTTACAAAATATCCTCGCAAAGTAGGTACAATGCGTGTACAACAAAGCATAAACTGCAATTAATTATAAGTTGCGAAACACTAAAATTACAAAGTTAGTCAATAACAACATTTAAACATGCAAACAAGTTACTCATATTCTGCCATTAGATTGTGGCCATAGTAAGGCACTTCTTTGAAGGGCTTAGTAGGCCAAAGCATCCCCAGTACTAATTCTGTTTTAGCCTGGTACTTACCATATGGTTCAATTTTTCTTAATCGCTAAGTTACGGAAACGTAGACAAGCCACCACCGATTGATGAAGTAAAGTGGGGACAAACATAAATTCACGTACAAACACAAACACCCTTCCATGTATAAACATACATACATTGCCTAAATAGCAATCTTGGGAGACTAGGCTTCTCAAAACCAGAAAGGAGAAAGCTAATTCCAAGATCCAATCCATCACAGGAACTGTAAAAATCTGTAAAACTTTCCAGAAGTCAATCATTTAGATATATATGAGCATGTCTTGATATGTAACTATATGCATGAGAATACATACATAAAACATTGAAATTTGCATATACATACATACATACATACATACATGCATGAATGCATGCATACATAAATGCATGCATACATACAAACAAACATACATACATGCATACATACATCCAAAAATACCCCGTTGTTGATGTTGAAATTCCAGTGAAGGAACTTTGGATCTAGGTTAGAAACCGGTTCTTTCTCTATTGGCAAGAAATCTTGAAATAAACTGAATAATGACATGCATACACACACACACACATACATACATACATACATAAATTCATTCATACATACATACATACACACACATACATACATACATACATACATACATACATACATACATACATACATGCATACATATATATATATGTGCATGGTGTTTTTAAATTAGTCATGGTCTGGACAAATTGTGTCCGATATTGTCTAAGTATTTAATTAAACGTTGCGCTTCTACACTGTTTATTTCTACCAAATACACTCATTAGTTGGTCCGGGAATTTAGTAGAAGACATTTGCCGAAAGTGTTACTCACTATAGCGAAACCGGAACCCACGTTGTTCTCAAGCGAAGTTTCTAAACAAACGGCTATAGCTGGATAATCATATTTTTTTTATTACAAACAGGTAAGATGTAAATGACAAGATTTTAGACCATTTTATTAGCCATACCCACTCCTGCTCTCTGACAATAAACCCACAGAATCAATTGCCATGCTCTATACAAAACCACATATAATTTTTGAAAATGATGATTGAAATTAGAAGCAACATTTGGTTAGAAGGGCTTGAGAGGAGAAACACCCGTCAGGGAAGTGTTACGGCCGTTAACACTTAACACTGTAAGGAGGCCGGGCCACAGCAGGTCATGACGCCTGTGTGCCCTTCTGCTGAAACTTTTTAGCCACCTGAATATTGGAGTTTTGTGTTTCTAAATCGCCCCGAGGATTCATCTAGTTCTAACTTCTTTCCGTTGACTCAACTTTCAAACTTATACTTAAAGAAGAAACTACGTTGATGGTCATGCTAGCATCTCGACTCACTCAGAGTTACTTCCCTTCGCGTCAAAACTATTCACATGCAGACATGTTATTTACACATACGAAACAAACACTTGACTGATGACGTAGAAATATAACATACAATCGTACAGCTAATGTGTGTGCCAGTCACACTGAGAAAGCCTTCAATAACGAGGTAATAACGTAAGCTCATAGCACCTCATTAAAAAGATGAAACTATGATGGTGAAGCGAGGTTACTTATTCGTGTAAGATCTTTTTTATTCCTTCCAGTCTAGAAAGAATTTATGCAAAAAAAGAGAAAGAACACAATAAATAAATGTCACTGACGTATTTTCTATAAAATATGTTCGTGTTTGTGCAAGTTTGCTCGTATGCTTTATGTGTTTGTGTATTTATGTGCGTGCGTACTGCGTATGTGCGTTTGCATATGCGCATTTATAATGACATGAAGTTCTTGTACAGCGAGAACAAAAAAAAATGAGACCATAGAAGCAATGATGTACACGACCGTTCTGGAAGTTTTTGGCGATGATTTTGTTTCCTATGAGAGAGGATTCTGAAAATGATTAAATATATAAATATGCTTTAAAGGAATTACAAAATACATGATACATACATACGTACGTATATACATACATGCATATATATATATATATATATA
>NC_068987.1:84135514-84136981 GCF_001194135.2 Octopus bimaculoides
ACACACACACACACACACACACACACACACACACACACATATATATATATATATACAAATTTTATATATATATATATTGATAAGGTTGCAAGATGCAACGAAAATTTTAGGAAAATAAAAAGAAAAATAAGTGGAAATTTTATCGGTGAGTGTGTTAAATTTTAAGGCACAGTAAGAAAATGACTCTCCCCAGACACAACAGAATATATATATACCAAACCTTCACACACATATATGTTAAAAAAGGAAGATGATGCCCCACATCCTTTGAGCAGTCACGTACGCTTCCATAATCATTACATATTGGGTTATTTTGTGCATATAAAACTCATGAATACCCATACGATAGTAGAGAAGAGTTATATTAATAAGTTTTTCCATTTAGTTCCAAATGTAACGCCGATAAAATAGATTGCTTGCCAATGCGGTACATACATTAAACACACCAACACTGGTTGTCAAGCTGTGGTGTTGGGACTGAGACAGAAAATTACACACACAAATATTTATACAACGGGATTCTATCAGTTTCTGTTTACCAAATCCACTTACATGGCTTTGGCCGGCTCGAAGATATAGATAAATACACTTGACCAAGGTGCACGTTGTGGGACTGAAACCAGAACTATGTGGTTGGAAAGGAAGCCCATTACCGCACAGCAACGCCTGCGCCAGCATAATTCTTCAGTATTAACTCCGTTACATGTCGTAATTTTGAACATAGTACATGTAGAAGAAATTTTCATCTCAGACGAAAACAGCAGTAATTTGATTTTCAACGGTGTATATACATTAAATATGATACATTGACGGCAATTTTAATTGAATACTGCTTCAATAGCAAACACTGGATTAATAATTTAGCCCAGTAGCTATCTCACTACCAGTTACTATTTTATTCATTTCCCTGTCTCCGAGGCGACAAATTTAGTCTCGAACGAAAGCTGCAGTAACTTGCTTACCAATGCAACATATACATTAGACATGATCTATAGATGGCAACGGCAATTTAAAACTTTATTCACCTACCTTATCAGTTCAAATTTATTTACTTTGCGCAAAATCTCACAAAGAACACTTCTAGAATTTCAAAATTCTCGTTTCGTTTTCTTCTTTCAGTTGGATAGATACTTCATAATTCATTTGAAGAAAAGGATTTCGTTATAATTCCAAAATGTGGCAAAAATCGACCCATTATCCTATATTTCCCAATATTAAACTATTTATATATACATATATATTATGTAAAATTTTCAACAATTTTTACTCATTACTTGTAAAGCCTGTGTGACTGAAATATTCTCCTTATTAAATTTTAATTAAATAAATGTATGATACACTCTTACCTTGTAAACCAAATCCGAATCTTTTATTGAAGTTTATGGATTTTTATTTTGCTCTAAAAGCAGATATAGTGAAATACAGAAAAGACATACATACGTACTTGATTGCAAACATTTATATATA
>NC_068987.1:84137925-84138296 GCF_001194135.2 Octopus bimaculoides
ATATATATATATATATATATATATATGCATATATGATGTGCAAACATATGTGTATATTTCTTTGTATATATATATGTGTGTGTGTGTATATGTGTGTGAGTCATTGTGCGGTAGAAATTATTGAATAAATGAATTCATAGAGTTGTCTAAACATACCCATTGACCGATGATTGGGAACCAGTGAAGTTTATATATATATCTGTTTCTGTCTGTCTGTCTGACTGTCTGTCTGTCCATCCATCCATCTATCCGTCTGTCCGTCCGTCTGTCTGCCTATTTATCTATCTATCTATCTATCTATCTATCTATCTATCTATCTATCTATCTATCTATCTATCTATCTATCTACCTATCTATCTATTGCAACTGGC
>NC_068987.1:84142056-84143869 GCF_001194135.2 Octopus bimaculoides
ATATATTTATATATATATATATATACATGCATACATACAAGCGCGTATTGAAAAGTTCTTGATTTTTAGGGTATCACTAAGGGCCTGGTTGGTGGCTTAAGTTCCAAGTTCTTTTCCAGGTCTTAGAAAACTGAAGGACCGTTGCAATAATTGTATGAATCTGATAGGGGAATATTTTGAAAAAAATCATAAATATGAATCCATATGTACACATATATAAATAGATATATACTGACATAGTGTTTATCACTATACAGGGTGGTGAAAATTTTATAAGTGGTGAAGGAAAACATAATAATGGAGTCAATACTTACGTCTAGTAAATATTTACTTAATATGTTCTATTATATTTCTGTTATATCATACACCTAATGTAAAAATTTCTGACCATTTGTTCTATTCATACAAGTTTGACTGATCGACAAAAAGCTAAAAGTTGTATCTGCTCTCTCATACTAGGCAACGTGTAGTGTGTGTCGGGTCACTGATTTGACTAAAACTTCTTCAAGGCGGTGCTCCTGCATGGCCGCACTCGAATAACTGATGCAAATAAGAAATAAAGTAAAAAGTTATAATGAATTGATCAATATTTCGCTTACTTTATGTACATCCAAATACATGCGCGAAATCAATACTTGAATTATTCACACACACACGCGCGCGCACACACACACACACACAGACACACACACACACACACACACACATACACACACACAAGATTTCTGAAGAGAGTACAAATCATTCACTCTATTGCGACTGATTGCTGGTGTCCATTGTGTTACTTTCTAAATATTTAAAAGCTAAATCAAGTTAAGTTGGATGTCAAAGTTGTAATTTCAGATACAAAACTTCAGTACAAAACATCTTGGTTTTTCAGTTTGCTCATCACCAAAACAATTGTCTTCAAAATATATTTATTAATTTATTTGTTTATTTATTTATACATATTGTGAAAGGTAATTTTAGTTAATAATGAACTTCTATGGGTTTGAATGTTTAAGATATAATTTAAATTTAGCTTTATTCATATCGCTATAATATTTTTGTCTTTTCATTTGTATTTTGGTTTTGTTTACAAATAAATTTCGCTTAATGAGATTATCTCATATTTGGTCTCACTGGCCTGCTCTCAATAAAAAAATAAAGAAAGAAAAAATTCTAATTTAGTGCATCTCTTGTTCAAAATAGATACATAGACGTCTATTTTATAAATAGATTTAATGCAAATATTCTTGTTAGAAAAATTGTTATGGCTGTAAGGGATTTGTGACAAAAATTACGAATCAATTCATTAAATATTCTCATTTTCTTGAAGGTGTTATTTAAAAAAGAATTATTATTATTATTATTATTGTTATTATTATTATTATTATTATTATTATTATTATTATTATTATTATTATTATTATTATTATTATTCACAATAAAACATACTATTATCATCTCCATCAACATTTTTGTCGTTTATTTTGATTTAAACTTTAAATTTGTAAAGAAATAAAATTTGATTACTCGAGACAAAGCTTGAAAATTATATTTTTATGCTTTTTCTTAATTCATTTCATATTGCATTCTCTTTAATTTAATTCGATGGCAATATAAATGTTTTTCCTTTGACAGACTATTCATATAAAAACTGAAATTCCTGTCATGTTTAATATTTCATGTAGCCTCCATCATCACAATGGTTGTTGTTTATGCAGCTGGCATACTGGTATGCGTACATAGATAAATATTTATATATATGTATGCGCATAAATATGAGTATATATATATATATATATATATATATATATATATATATATATAT
>NC_068987.1:84143879-84144137 GCF_001194135.2 Octopus bimaculoides
TGATTAAGTATGTATCTATGTATATATATATATTTATTTATTTATTGCCCACAAGGGGCTAAACATAGAGGGGACAAACAAGGACGGACAAAGGGATAAAGTCGATTACATCGATCCCAGTGTGTAACTGGTACTTATTTCATCGACCCCGAAAGGATGAAAGGCTAAGTCGACCTCCACGGAAGTTGAACTCAGAATTTAATGGCAGACGAAATACCGCTAAGCATTTCGCCCGGCGTGCTAACGATTCTGCCAGCT
>NC_068987.1:84144944-84148999 GCF_001194135.2 Octopus bimaculoides
TATATATATATATATATATATATATATATATATACAGAGAGAGAGAGAGAGAGAGAGAGAGAGAGAGAGAGAAACATGTTCTTGTTTGTCCCCTCTATATTTAGCCCCTTGTCGGCAATAAAAGAAATGAGAAAAATCTATTAAAGTCTTAATCCTTTAGATTAGATCCATTCTTATTGTTATTGTATTTCCTGCGCAGATTCGTTTTCTTCAGTTTTGTTTTGACGAGTATTTCAAGACTGATTTTCTGGTATTTGTTCCGACTCTACGTTCTGAGATCAAATTCTGTGGACATTAACTTTGACTTTAACCTTCCAGGGTTGATAGAATAAAGAACCAATGAAGAAGCTGGTTGATGTCATCTACTACCCCACACATTGGACATATTCTTACCTCGATCTTAAATCTGAATTATTTGAAGCAAAAATCCATCTGTATGTTTTTCTTTCAGGCATTCACATAATCCTAATTTTACCGATAACTTTAAACTCGAAATCAATATTTCACTCCAGTAAGGTAGCAACACGACAGAATTATCTGCACGTCGGACAAAATAATTGGAGATATTTTGCACTCCTTTTTTTCCATTTTGAGTTTGAATTCCGCGTTTCTTCTTTTCGAGATCGATAAAATAAGTAGCAGTCAAACATTGCGGTCGATGTAATTGACTTAGCCACTGCCACGAACTTGTTGACCTTGTGCCAAAATTTTAAACTAATAGACTGCATTTTATCATATTTAGTTTATTTATCAACTCTTTCATTTTCTATTTCAGTTATTATTGGGCCCACCAGAGGAATATCCTCTATTAGAAACACAGTAAATGGTATGATCTTTCATATTAATTTATCATACATACATAAAGACTGACATACATAGATACATACATACATGTGTGAGTGTGTGTGAGTGTGTAGGAGTGTTTTTATGTGTTAAACTTATTTTATTATCTATAATTTATACTTATGTGATTATTAATACTCATTTCTACATTTAGGCAGCCTTTCTGCTCAGAGAAATTGTATTTAAAAAAAAAAAACAATTTCCATATATTTCTGAAGTTTATTTTATTTTTCGTTTTAGTAAATTGCATAATTTTTAATATTTACCCAGACATGCTCAATCGTATTTCTTTCCGTTATTTATGCAATTTCTGTTGCGTCAACCAATCATATATATATACATACATACATACATATATATATATATATATATATATATATATATATATAAAAACAAATATATATATATAAACAGATATATATATATATATATATATATATATATATATATATTTGTATTTAGAATTCTATATTTATCGTCAATATATACATATAAAAAAAGCATTTACGTTTTCTATCCTAATCGCTACATCGCTTTCAAAATATTCCAAAATAACCTTTCCACAAAAAGTTGAGATTAAAGCAGAATTTTTTCTCATTGGTATTGAGACAATTTTTTAAACATTATTCTTGAAACATTTAACCGCCATACCAGTAAGTTTTGTATTTATAGGTTTTAAATATATGCCAAGAGCTTGGTGTTAAAATTTCTTTATTTACTGCCCACTAAACTAATCTTAATTTCAACCGGCTTACACAGCTTTTTTAAGTGTTAAACGTTAATTATTTTGACAATTAATATTCGTAGCCACATTAACATGGCTGTCCATTCGAGCGGACTCTAATGCAATTTTTTATCCCCAAGAGGACATCTCCTCTAACTGGTTAACGATGCACAGCTGCATCCGATAAATTTGCGAGCAAGGGAACGAATCCCTACCATTTCTAGGGACAGAACCAGTAGACCAGTCCTGGTTTTGGGCTGTTTCTTTCACTCCTCAGTATTGGACAACTCATCTGCCAGAGATGATAGCAGCTCGCTTCTGCACGCAATGTATATATATTTCAAGCGAACACACAATCGCTGGTTTTGCAACAAGCAAAAAATCTAGTTCTAAAATCTCTCTAAGAGACCAACTCAGTAGTTGTACTGACAAGTAATATTCGAAGCCACTCTAACATAGCTGTGCATCGTTAACCAGCAAGAGGAGTTTTCCTCTTTGGATAAAATAAAATCGCAGTAGATTCCGCTCGAACGGACTGCCATCGTTCGAGCGGACAAAAATCAGTGACTGTTTGCTCGTTTGAAATATATGTCACTATATGTCATTTCTTAATTGCTGATATGACATAATATGTCACATGTGTTTGTATATTGTTATTATTGTCCTTTTCGTAAACAAATAAACAAGTAAATTGACACAATAAAATGTCTGCAAGTTCATGAATACCACCTATTCCCCTTCATTTTCTTATTGCTATATAAATTCATGGTAAAATATATTTTTACCCGCACCCATTTATTGCACTTGGTAATGCAATGAAAAAACACTAGTGTAATAATAATTGGGTATTCTTCCAGTAGTATATTGGATAGATATTATTCCTTAGTGGGTTGGATTCACAACCCCTAACTTTCTTGGATTTATATATATATATATATATATATTGTACAAAAGCGAGCTGATATCATCTCTAGCAGACGAGGTGTCCAGTACTGAGGAATGGCAAAAATAGCCCGAAACCTGGTCCAGTCTACTGGTCCTGTCGCTAGGAGATGTTAATTAGTTTGTCTTTATTCCCTTCCATCTCCCAACAGGTTTGAAATTATCTATCATCTTACACTGTAATTGGTTTTAGCACCTACCGTTCTTAAGCTGTTGGTCAGGAGTTTGCATACACGATTGTATGACTGAGGTTGATCACGGTTTCAATGTCTGTACCGGACAGTTTCGTTGTATGGTCAAGCAAATCATTTCATTTCACGTTGCTACAGTCCACTTAGTTGTAATTGAGTAACCCTACGACGAACCGGTGTTCCTCTCAGGAGAAATGCTAATAATGCTATTATTATTATTATTATTATTATTATTATTATTATTATTATTATTATTATTATTATTATTATTATTATTAGCGTACATATATGCGAGTGTGAGTACTTCTGTGTGTCTGTAGTTTTTGTGTGCATGTGTGTGAGTGTGCGTGCGCGCACGAGTCTCTTTATGATAATTTTTTTTTACTAGCATGACAGGTTTGAGTAATATTCTAATTTATATTCATGTCTCGATATATGCTTATAAATTGTCGTGCACATACTGACATATATGGCATGTATTTGCGCCTATATTCAAACATACAAGCAGACATAAATCCAGACTTTGTAACGCATAAAGTATTTTCAGAAACAAGCATATGCTATACACAAAAATCAGACTTCCGATTTTTTTTCACTTATATTTGTTTCCAATTTTAGCGAGGAGCCGGGAGGTGGGTCGAAGCCACGTATCATTGATATGCAATTATGTAAAATGTAAAATATAAATCTGTTAGTCAGATTTGCTTTCACTGGAAACTGTCTTTACTTCAATTTATTTGTCAGTGCACGTAGAGAAGCTGTATTTTACCAAGAAGTCAGTAAGATTACGCGTCAACTAAAGCTTTTATGAAAGCTATATGCACACCAATATGACAAATGTGTGATAGTTATGTAAAATAGCAAACAGTAATATCCCTCTCACACACAAAGTATGCCATAAAAAAAACAGCCAGCAGTCCGATAAAATGATACAGAAAACAACTAGTAGTAAAAATAAATGGAAGCCATCGTTTAAGTAAATTTAGGGCTATTAATGACAAATAGTTAAAATTCTTAAGATGATGTTCGATTTGTTTATTTTGTGTGGTTTGTAATGTGTTGCTTTCCTATAGAATTGTAATGTAAGCTGATGACAAGGAAGAGTGAGATGATTCTGTAACATGAGATATAAATTAGATAAAATAATGACATATGAATTAACACAAACATCCTTCAACCTCTCTCTCTCTCTATCTATTTTTCTCTCACTTTCTCTCTTTCCCTCTCTTTCTCTGTCTTTCTGTTTGTTTCTTTCCGCCTTTCACACATATTTACACATAGGTTTCTATGAAATTTAAATGATGCAAATCTGAGTCACTCTGATATATACATATATATATATATATATATATATA
>NC_068987.1:84149041-84149932 GCF_001194135.2 Octopus bimaculoides
ATATATATTGGATTATCCGGAAATTTCGTGCCGATTTATAGTAGCTTACCTTTCGACTTATTTGCCATGAAACCAACCACCCCAATTCTGGAAGGAGTGTATTTTCAACTTAAAGGAAAGGTGGAGACGCATTGTGCAATAAAATGGTTCATATTTGGTTGATTAAAAATGTAATACCAAGTATTTATTGACCTATTTCTTTCCTTTAAAAATCGGTACGAACTTTCCGGACAACCTTATAGTTAATCATTGATGGGGCGAAACTGAGAGTTACCCTCTTGGTTGATAACTGATGAAGAATTAGTGACCCTCTGTCTCTGTCTACCATGCTGTTGTTTCCTCACTCTATGTATAATGTGTTTTATCTGTCCCTGTTTATTTACAATGCATTTTTCATTTATCAAGCAACGGTAGGCTATCACACCCGACATGGAGTGGCTGTGTGACACGAATCTTGCTTCGCAACTACATAATTCTGGGTTCAGGCCAACTGCATGGCACCTTGGGCAAGTGTCTTCTACTGAAGCCTCGGGTGGACCACAATCTTGTGAGTGGATTGTGTCGGCGAAACTAAATGAAGCCCGTTGTATATATATATTTGTGTGTGTGTCTGTGTTTGTCCCAGCCAACATCATCGCTTGACAACTGATGTTGGTGTATATACGTCCCCGTAGCATTAGCGGTGCAACAATAGAGTCCATATAGAATAAATCCTGCAGTCGATTTGTTCCATTAAATGTGGTGCTCCAGCGTGGCAGCAGTCAAATAACTGAAACGAGTAAAAGAATATAAATATATATATATATATGTATATATATATATACAAATATGTATGTGTGTATGTGTGTCTGCATATATATATATATATATATATATATATATATATATATA
>NC_068987.1:84151472-84162078 GCF_001194135.2 Octopus bimaculoides
TATACATATATATATATGCACACAGATATACATATGTATATAGGTACATATGAATATATGGATATTATGTATATGTGTATATGTTTGTGCATATATATGTATATATACATCCTTACGTGTATTTGTATATACATGTGTGCGTATGTATGCATGTCAGCGTGTTTGTGTGTGCATCCCAGATGTCCTAGTTATGGGAGACAATGTGCTGAAATAATTACATGCCATCGACGAAGAAATCAAACCTAGTGACATTATAGTTCATGTCTAGTATGTATTTCAAAATATACGATCAACATTTTATTCAGACAATAGCTCTAAAAATGCTGACACACACATGCAGAAAGCGTGCATTACTGCGTCAGCATGGCACCATATTGAGAAGAAAGAACAATCTTTTTATAGATGTAGGTTATGCATTGCACCGTAGGGGATCAGTGTTCAACACGTTGTTACAATAAGAACATTTCAGCTACAAGATACAGCAATTCCACTATAATTATCACATTAATAAACATTAGGAAAGACAATTGAAAATCATAATATGTAATTTAGTCTCTTCCTTAAACGTAGAATCATTGTGATTAGAATAAAGAAATTCATACTCACAGAATAACTGATTTCTATTTTGGGGCACTCAGTAATCGAAAATGCGTTCAATTGTTATGATATGTATTTTAACTCAAATTATCCAACAAACATGCAATTTCAGCTAGTTTTCAGCCGTTCATTTCGTGTATATACGTAATCCGTTTTTTGCTTTAAAAAAAAAAAAAAAAATTATGACAATTTTTCTTAAATCGTAGTTATGGCTTCAATGTTTAAAGCTAGGCCATAGTGGGACAATGCATTTAATTTTTATCCGATAATATTTGCTTAATAATTCGTTGACTTATTTTATCGACCCTGACAAGGTAAAAAGTAAAGTTGACCTCGTCGAAATTTGAACTCAGAACGTAAAGACGGACGAAATGTCGCTAAGCATTTTTGGCTGCAGTGCTAACGATTCAACCAGCTCGCTGCCTCAGGCATTTCTGTTTCATACAACATTTTACTAACAGCAGAAAAGAAATCGAAAGTGAATTAGCATTCGAACCTACATCTACTTTGTCACATCTTGGTGAGAAAACGATAAAATTCCATTTATAAAATATAGTCTCTGTCTCTGTATTTCTGAAAATATGATTTAATCCGAGAAGAAATGATTTTAACTTGCAAAAAAAAAAAAGGAAAAAAGGATTTGCTCTCGACGCAACCCCATTATCAACTTTGCTACACAATCACCGATTTGAGGAATTAAATTTGTTAATGTTAATTGTTAGCTCTTACCAACATTCTTCTTCAAATTCTGTTACTTCTACATTTTCTCAAACGACAAAGAAAGCCGGGTAAATATGTCAATGGGGCTGTGTGTGATGGACAAATGGTATCTTAAAAGAAATAAAAACACAGTTTGGAACCTGATGACTTTCAACACATAACATTTCTGTTTCATACAACATTTTACTAACAGCAGAAAAGAATGGAACAGCAATGTGGAATACTGTTCATAGTCACTCCTCTCGATTTCGAGGTATGACTGTTTGAAGGAAAAGTTTAAAGAATCTAATTTGTGTCCAGGTATGCTTTTTGCAACAACGGGGACAATAATGATTTTAACTTTACCTCAGACTGGACAAATGTGACTGTTGAATGTAGGGTGTAATTCTTTAATGGTTCTGTTTCTTCAACGCAAATTGTTTAAATACGTCATGACACATTTTACGCCTATAATATTTTATTTATGATTCGTGCTTGTAACAACCACCAAATATTTAATATTTGGCAGTAAATGTATAATTTCACAATACGCTGCTGTTGCATAATAATTGGCATTGCATTTTTCAGTAGAGACAACACATTGCGTGATACGAGGAAAATGTATCTGATATCTTTAGCTGATGAAACGAACTCATAAACGTTTCATCGTCGCTGTTCGTAAACTGAATAAATAATATCGATCAACGTAGAGAATTTATCAACCGGTCGTTTACTTTGAACTAGAAACAAGCGTAATATTTCAAACCATGTATTAAAAGGAAATTAATTCGACCAGGTATGAAAGTCAACTGATATTTCAGCTCAAAACGTAGAGACAATATTACATCTTGTAAGCAATTAGACCAATATTCTTTTATACATAGGCCACAGGTGTTATTTCCGAATAATTTCTGTTCTGTATATCTTATATATTTACGATCGAATACCGTATAGTTTGTGGAATTATAAGTATATTCAATTGAATACACCGATTGATGTCTGAAAGACAAAGGCTCAGATGAATTCTAAAACCACAAAGCAATTGGATTTCTGTTTCTTTTATCATTCGTTACAAATATTATCAATAATATGAAAAGTGAATATTCCATTATACATTCGGTTGTAGAAATAATCTTTTACGGAACATAAACATATGTAGACTTCCTTCTTTTAATGTAGCGTTAGCAAAAGACAGATGAATATCCATTGCATATAGCACGAATTTAAGGAATCAATAAGTGAGACTGTACCAGGTAATATGACTGGCTAGAATTAACAGCCAAATAACTATAAAATCTTGACAGCGAAAAAAAAAAAAGAATGCACGTTAGGTAGTATTCCTCTTTTCATTACGTAAAGGTAGTGAATTCACTATGTAAAACTTTCTCCGTCTCCGATCATTCGTTAATTCGATGATGGCTGGAATCAATGTTAAAAAAAATATTGCCACTGATACTAAACATCATAGCAGTTATAAATCAATGAAGGAACTTCCAAGCGATTATTCGATCTGCTGATGGTTGTGCTCAAATTCTAATCTGCTACCTTTTAAACAAAGAAGGACATACTGGATGATGAAGCCTCAAATAAATTGTATAACATGAAATATTAATTTACCGTGGCAGACTCAATAATGAATTGCAGATGAAACATAGTTGTTAACTTTATCGACTTTCTTCATTATCAGTTTCAAATTATGGCACAAGGCCAGCAATTTCAGGGTAGTGGGTAAGTCGATTACATCTACCCCAGTACTTGGGTGGTACTCATTTTATCGACCCTGAAAATATGAAAATCAAAGTCGACCACTATATAATTTGAACTCAGATCCCAAAGACAGACAAAATGCCGCTAAGCATCTTACCCGGCGTTTTAACGAATTTACCATCTTGCCAGATTACACTTTCTTAATTATCATTTCTTTTTCTAATTAAGGATTGTTCTGAGATAAAAAATTTGCGCTATGAATTAATATAAGAGGCTGTGATACACATTTATTTATTTATTCATTTATTCATTTATTTTTGAAACGGTATTAACACTTAAAATAATTCTTTAAATCAAAACTACAGAACACAGTGAAAACATCACAAACATCAGCACTGCATTTTTGTAAGCCGCTGCTTAACTTAATATATAACTCTAATAGATTATCAGTATAAGAACAAAAGTTATAGAAGGAGGTTTAGGAAATAGATACACACTAGCATAGGTGATAAGTTGGCAGATATATGTGGCAGTCTTTTGCAGCCTCCTATACATTCAGATATGTTACACTAATATAAATTTTCCACCATTAAAGAAGCGCTTATCATCTGAAAACCAGAAGAATGTTATATATTTCCTGATATTACAGCGAGCCTTTTTAGTGATATAAGCATCATTATATTCTTTGATAGAACACATTAAAATCTACATCTAATAAACGCTCTTTGAACACTGTTGCAGTAATCGGTACAGAAATGGCAGGGTGTTATGTAAATCCAATACGGAGATTGGGGTTCGTTTCCACTGCTCATCTCTTTCAGCAAATGTTTTCTGGCATAGCCTCAGATCAAACAAATCATTGTGAATGAAATATGGCAAACGGAAAATGTGTGGAAGCCAGTTGCGGGACAGTTGCTCTTTTCAGTGGTAAACATAATTCGTCATCTGGTTCTACGCAACCACTTGACGTCTGGGTACATTTAGAAGGATCAACTCAGTTACAAGCGCTCACGCCTAGTCTCTGGTCTGAAGACCGAACATGACTTTTTCTTTCCCACCTACAAATCTAGTAAGCCCCGAAAGGGGTCATAGTGTCTGACTTTCTTCCTTTAGCTATACCTTTAACAACGAAAATTTGAAATCTCTATCAAAGTGATGAATAATTTCCATCACACCAGTGATTTTATCAGCTCTACTGCCACATCAGTATTATCTATAAAACAAATCAATATTTATATATTTGCACCAGTATATCATTGAAAGCCTCCAACTAACACGCTAGCCACTATACATTCTTTTTTTTTCTCTCCCTGTTTCTTTCCGTGTTCCTTTCTGTGGAGGAGAGTAGGCTCGAAACGTTAAAGAAATTTTCACTTCCCGAGCGTTAAAATAATACATCTGTTTGTTGTCTTCACCACCCGTCTTCGTTTATTTTTTTTTTTTTGTGAAGTCTAACCATAACAATAATTCATCTCAGAAAACTAAGACATTATCGTGCGTATAACTCTATGCAATATTGGAGGAGATGTAATCGGCTGATATTGAAGAACGCCAACGGTTATTAGAATATGGCTGAGAATCTCGAGCGTATTTTAGTTCTGCTTGAGTTTTAAGGGTGGCTGAGAGTATAAAGCCAAATAGCTCCAGTATTTTCCAAAGGAAAAGTGACTGCAATTATTTTCAAATTTTGGGACAAAGCCAGCAATTTCGCGGTAGGAGTTAAGTTGATTACATCTAATGCAGTGCTGAAGTGGTACTTATTTTATCGACACCGAAAGGATGAAAGGCAAAGTTGACCTCGGCTGAAATTGATTTCCGAACGAAAACAGGGACGAAATTCCACTAACCATTGTGTCCAGCGTGCTAGCGATCCAGACACCTTGCTGACTTAATAAAAATAAATACTGATTTCAAATTTTGGCACAAGGCCGGCAACATTTGTGTGGGGAGGTAAATCGATTACGTCGACCCTAGTACTCAACTGGTACTTATCTTATCGATCCCGAAAGGATTAAATGATGAAAGTCGGCCTTGGCGTGATATGAACTCAGAACGTAAAGATGAATGAAACCCTTCTAAGCAATTTTCCGGCGTGCTAACGATTCTCCCACCCTGCTGCATAAAATGACGGCAGATATTATTACGTTTGTGACATATAATGATGGAATAATGTCACACTGACCTTATAATGAACAGAGTTGGGGTGCAATGGCCCAGTGGTTAGGGCAGCGAACTCACGGTCGTAGGATAGCGGTTTCGATTCCCAGACCGAGCGTTGTGAGTGTTTATTGCGCGAAAACACCTAAGGCTCCATGAGGCTCCGGCAGGCGGTGGTGGCGAACCCTGCTGTATTCATTCACCACAACTTTCTCTCACTCTTTCTTCTTGTTTCTGTTGTACCTGTATTTCAAAAGGGCCAGCCTTGTCACACTCTGTGTCACGCTGAATCTCCCCGAGAACTACGTTAAGTGTACACGTATCTGTGGAGTGCTCAGCCACTTGCACGTTAATTTTACGAGCAGACTGTTCCGGTGATCGCGTTTTTTATGTTTTGGGATACACTTTCCAGTGTGACCCTCCCCCTTTTGAAGGTAGTAGGGTTGATTGAAAAAAATTTGGTAGCGGTTTATTGCATGTCGAGCGACCATACAGAATCTTCATAGTGTACTTGCATGGTTAGTCAGTCCGATGCAGCTCATATTTCTCCTTCTTAGTTTTATGAAAATTTAAGCAGAACAACGCAAGCAACGAGGATTTGGTGTCAACTTTACAGTATTCATGCTGTGTAGGCTCATTAAACTTATACGCTGATATCTTACCATTGAATTTATTAGTTGCTGGACGCAGTTGGTGATAATATTAATTCTTAATTATTCATACATAAATCCGACACTCCATCCGACCGGCCATTCCTAGATTATTTAACTCTATATAGACACAGTGGTAGCCTTTTGCTCTGCAGTATAAGCTAACACTTCATGAAATCCTACGGCTCTTTATATTTAGTTACAACACATAATACCACTGGGATATAATAGATTGCAGCAAATGTAGTGTTCATTCACATAGTCTAACACCCCCCTACACACACACACACACACAGACAAACAAACACTATATTACGGTTCTATGTTTAAGAGATGAGGAATTATGTACATTATTTACATTATCTACATTTGGCCTGATGAAGGCTGGAGGGTCTATCAGCTGAAACATTGTATTAACAACAAACAAGATGAGGACAAATATCCGTTAAATGTAAATAATGTAAATAATGTAAATAATAAACACTATTTTCCATAATCTGTTTCTCGATAATCGCCGGAGCCTTTTTATAAGTATGTTCTCGAATATTATGGCCGTGTTTGGTTCGCTCGTCTCTTCTCATCTGTCTCCTAAGCTGCAGCTGTCCAGTTGTGGGCATCAATATTCAACTGCACACGCACACACATAGACGCATAACCTCTCTCTTTCTCTCTCTCTCACACATACTCACATACACACACGCGCACACATACACTCGTACGCACACTTAGTTTGATGGTAGGTCAGTATTACTCTGAAATCAGAGTATACCGATCACATCACCCAGATGTATATTGTTATTCTCAGCCGAGTTTTTCTCAAACATGAAACCAAATGAAGCCAACTGAAATTATAAACATTATGATACAACGATTTCTGTATTTCTGAAACTTGGGTATAGTGTATAACCTTCACCTCCACTTGGACGTGCAATTTGCCTCTGTTCTTCCTAGTCGGCTTATCACTTCTACCTGGTCCCCTGGCGGCATATAGCTAATCCATGTATTTCAAATATTCAGGCTATGTCTCCCGACAGAGGATAGCTTATTTCATCTTCTCTCCGATCTTGTCCTCGAGAAAGTCTATTGGCTTTGCTTCAATTTTTATGCATAATATGTACAACAAATGCAGTGACAAACCCACGAATCTGTATCCCATACGTTTTGTCTATATGTTATATTCTTGAACGACTTCCTTGGGTAAAACCTTAAACCGCATCCGTTAGTGGGGCCTTTTGTACGAAAGTTCCAGGGTATTGTGGAGTACGGAATCAACTCTCAGCCACTGTCGATCCCAGATCTACTCCAACTCGGAGTAGAAACATCTGAGGGTCCCAGGTATAGGTTAACTGGCATACGTACCACCTGCATCAAACCCAGGTTATGTCTGGTCCGATAATCAGCGGTGAATTGGTTAGTGAATCCTTTGTGACGATCAATAATGGATGGAACGTTGAGCTACTACAGATCACAAAATCGGAAAGTATGTATGCCTGTGACTGGGGGCCACAAGGGAATTAGTATTTTCACCACTAAAACTCCAAACATAAAATCAACAGCTCAGCAACAAATGATGAATACGGCTTCCGCATCCTTGCTGTCTAATGTGCTTGCACTCCAAGTGGGGCATTGACCAAATTTGCAAGCTGGATATTTGGACTGCAGGCTGAAGCATTACTTTGCTTACTGGAACGTTAGAGTCGACCTCCGGCTGTGGTCATCATTCATGATGGATGTAGGGAATTCGTTGTTCAGAGCTTGCTCAACCCAATCGCGGTGAATGCTGCCACAAATACAGGTAGTAACAAATACAGTTCTTTGGATCGTCATCAACGATGTTTTTAAAACAAAATTTATTTTAATTAAACCACTGTTATCCACAGATAATTTAAAAATGAATAGTATGTATTATCTATTATCTTTTAGCCTAGTATCTATCGTTAAGCCTAGTTTTGGAGAATGTAGTAAGAATATCGGAACTTTCCTACAGATAGCAGGTAAGTCGCCTTCAAATCACTCCTAATCATCTTCAAAGAACACTATAACCGAAGTGATTCTAGATACACATACTTGAAAAGCAAGCAGAAGTTATGAGACAGTCACTATTATAATATCATTTGTTCAAAGGTCAACATGATTAGAACTGAGCTGCATCTAAACAGCAGCAACATCATTAAACAACAAAAACAACAACAACGACGACGGAAACATCATCAACAACAACAACAGTGACAACAACAAACGTGCATCCTTAGAGTTTGCTGCTGCGCTAATAAATTCCCATTTACAGCAATGCGTCGTCATTGTCGATGGAATGTGGATGTTAATTCACATTCCAAAGGCGAAGTAGATCTAAAGAAACATTAAATTGGAAAATAAGCATGTTTGTCTTTAATTCTTCTCTCAGAAATTCTCCCTCAAAACATGTTCTCGTAATAAAGATTTAGCTACATACCACTATTTTCTTCTACTCAATTATAGCTTGCTGAACGATAAGCTAAATATATCCAATATGAAACAACGAAAGAGGTCATTTGCCTGACTATAATAGTCAATCTCACTGTCAGCCTTCCGCAGCTAAATCTTAGAAAAACCATGTAAAAGGCCGTTGATATAAAGAACGCTGACCAGTCAAACGATCATCTGTCATGAAATGAAGTGCAGGCCAATGCTGTTATACACAGACATTTTGTATGCTAGCAAGCTGAAACTGGACAATGGGATTGCTAGGTAAAGTACTATGGCGGAAGTAGAGTAAAAGGATTTCACGAAATTAAAATATCTCTGGCTCTATAATTAACGGAACTGTCGACAAGGTTTTTCGAGTAATCATAAACTTGGCAGACACTAAATTACAGCACAAACTATCGCCTGTTAAAGTATATTTGGTCACTAATGCTTCTCCTGTCTTCATTCCACGTAAGCTGAGGCAATGAAAACATGAAAACAAATTTACAATAAAATTAAAAAAAAAAACATCATTAGTTAAAATATTAGCTTGCTTGAAAATTATATTATTTTCAATTTTAAAACATTATAACGCATTGATTTTCATTTTTGTTCTGAAATTCAAAGCAGTTTCTTTCAAGAAGTGCACTATAGTCGCTTGTCTGAGGTTATCTTAATGTAACGTATTTTGTTCAGATGTTAATAGTAGAATCACAAAGTCAGTTCTGTTAGCATTTCGATCTAAACTGTAGAGATATGAACTTATCTACTATAAGACATATAGCTCTCCCCGACTGCTGCAGCAACAGCAGAGGTATTTAGACAAGGACGATGAAGAGTAAAAATAGTAAAGATTTGCACGCGAATAAATAATAAATGATACAGAATGACGAGGAGGATTTTTTAATCATTATTTTGCTATATGAACTGCGACCGTGCTGGGGCACTATATTCAATGGTTATTATTAAATTATATCGATGTCGATACTTAAGTCTAAACTCATTTAATCGATCCATATATGTATATATATATATGTGTGTGTGTGTGTGTGTGTGTGTGTGTGTGTGTGTGTGTGTGTGTGTGTGTGTGTGTGTGAATGTGTGTGTGTGAATGTGTGTGTGTAAAATGTTTAAGCCCGTCTATATAGTCACGTCCATTAAGAAAGCTACCTTCCATTAGAGACGTTACAACGATTCACTACGCATATGCAAAGCAAACACAGACACAATTCTGCATTCATACATATTTACATACATAAATGCATGTATACACACATACATACAAACATACGTACATAAATGCATATGTACATACATACATAAATGCATGCATACATAGATGCATACATACATACATACATACATCAATGCATACATACATACATACATATAAATCCATACATATATAAATGCATGCAAACATACATGCATACATACATACATAAAAAAACATACATACACTCATACATACATACATACATGGTGGTGTCTACGCCTTATGCAGAGTTTGACCACCTCCTGTACCTACACCTTTGCACCACCATGGCGTCTGATGTGACTTTTTAAAGCAGACAATATTCTGAAAAGACACCCACTTACACTGCACATCCGATTTGGACCACCAAGAGCTGCAGTTAAGTTCTGATCTTTGTGGATCTTAAAATGTCTCTTGAGGCTTCCGTTGGATTAGCAAACCTGGTGTACACTGCATTCAAAGGTGTGCACAGACATATAGGCAGAATAGTTGGTGCAGGTGTGTTTCCATGCGTTCATAGATGAGATTTGAGGCAAGCAAAATACAGGCATGGTCTGTCAGAGACTGTGCACAGAAAAATGTCAGTCATTCACCTTCTCGATTGTTACATTCTTCCTTAGATCTCTTTTGAGTCTTACTTATGTTGTCCTTGTCTATTCAAATGCTTTCACCCCACTCCACTCCACTCCACTCCACACCTTGATCCGAAGCAAGGGTTTCTATATCGTTTGGAACCATTCTCAGTGACTTCATAGTACTCCTTATGCCGTCCTTAAAGCTTACATGCATGCATTCATACATACATACATGCATACATACATACATACATACATACATACATACATACATGCATCAATAAATACACACATACATACACAAACGGTAATATAATTAAAGTTGCATCAAGAGATACCCATATGTAGAATTTGAGAAAACCCATAGAAGATGGTATAAATATATTTCCGAACATGCAATGGTCTAATATTTCAGTGAACCTCAATATATCTATGTGCATATGTATATATGTAGGGATGTATGTATGCATGCATGTATGTATGCGTGTATGTATGCATGTATACATGTGTGTTTATATATA
>NC_068987.1:84162422-84163213 GCF_001194135.2 Octopus bimaculoides
TATATATACAAACATACATACAGTTACATCCACGTATCTATATACTCACACTTCTATCCATCTATCTGTCTACCTATCTATCTCTCTATCTCTCTATCTATCTATCTACCACTATGTGTGTGAGTGTATGCGTGTGCATGCGTGCGTGTGTGTGAGAGTATTTTTTGTGCGCGCGCATACAATATATAACTTACGTCAGCACTAGTTAGATGAGGTGTGAGAGGTATGAAATAAAGTAACTTTGAAGTTTTCAGCATAAAACCTTTTACAGATATTCGGTAGTTAGATACGGATGGTGAAGAAAAAGACTAATGGCGAATTATGTGAAAAAAAAAAAAATAACACCATCAGTTTAATTGCTGGTGGTGTGAAAAGAATGAGGTTTCATACACGTACAGCAACAAGGCATTTCACTTTGAGTAAATGTATACATTATATGTGCACGCACGCGTACATACATAA
Organism: Octopus bimaculoides; assembly: GCF_001194135.2. Lineage (NCBI taxonomy): Eukaryota > Metazoa > Mollusca > Cephalopoda > Octopoda > Octopodidae > Octopus > Octopus bimaculoides. Next base: position 84,162,885 of record NC_068987.1, read on the forward strand.
GTGTCTCTCAGTAATATAAAGGTATATGTTTATATATATCATTTCTGTGAAAGGTGTTTATACTTCTTTGTTGTATATATTTGGGTTATATACACATATATACATGTTTCTATGTTTTGTTGGGTAGTGTTTTCAGGAGATGTATGTAACAGGCGTGGGTGTGTGGTAAGAAGATTGCTTCCCAACCACATTGCTCCGAGTTCAGTCCCACTGCGTTGCCCTTCAGACAAGTGTCTACTACTCTAGTCTCGGGCCGACCAAAGCCTTGTGAGTTGAAATGGAAGACAGAAACTGAAAGAATCCCGTCGTATATATATATATATATATAT
>NC_068987.1:84163941-84166423 GCF_001194135.2 Octopus bimaculoides
TATATATATATATATATATATATATATATATATATATATATTTATATGTACATGTGTGTGTTTATACACACACACACACACACACACACACACACACACACACGTATAGATATACACCTGTTACCTGCTCTTGTACTCTTCCTGTGAACTAATTTTTTTAATTCACAAGACATTGCTTAACTTGTGGCTATGGCAGACGATCAAACGTGTCCATAGTACAATGCAGTCTGTTGAAAATCAGAACCACATGATTGTGAAACAAAATTCTTTACATCACATTCGTGCCATACTTACGAAATAAATCTAGATTAGTCACCATGTTAGAATTAATGCATAAATTAATTCAGAGCAACTGTTGTGTCTTCAACTACTGTTGAAAGTGCCATCTTCTTTTAAACACATCTGACCCTCACTTTTAAATAGGTTCAGTACTCATGTAATGCTTCTACTTATCACATCTCAAGCAAAACGACAAATATCCGAGAGACAGCATAAATGTACAATCGATAAAATAACTTTTTTTGTCCTCACAACATATGAGTCAAGAATATTTTAAGATCTGAATGGAAAAATAACGATACTACAAGAATAAACAAGTAAATAAAAGGAATAAAATATTTGAGAAAATACAAAAAAATATTAAATAATGTAATATCGATTTCAGAAAAGACGCATTTTCTTTTTCTTGTTTCTGATTTTGACTTCAAGTTTAAATTTTTCATTCTAGACATATCTGAATGAGATAATCTTTGATACGACATCTTTCATTGGTTATTCCGTTTTCTTTATTCTTACTAATACCCATTGCGGAGATTAATTAAGCAGTGCTATAATATTAATCCTCAAATGATGAGTTTTTTTTTTCCTGTTTTGTATAGTATTTTTTATATCATTTTACTCTTCGCTTAGATACGTCCAGAATCGTAGACGTCTGCCCGTGTCGTCGCTGATCTGTGATGACAAGCAAACTAGACATTGCGTTGACATCTGCTGAAAAAAATAAAGCAGGCTTATGACATCACTTTCGCTTTATGAGGGAAAATCTTTATCTCCGGATCGATCTTGAGGATATCCATTAAGTTTGAGGATTTATTTTTCTTTAGTTATTCATTTGCTTGGTTGGAGGCAGGATAACTCTATCTTGTTGATATATGTGATTTAGAATGACAATATTGCAAAATCTAATTAGTAGAATCTATGATTCATAAAAATTATTTTACGAAATGTAAAGCCTTTTTCATAAGCTCTAAAAAGAGTTTGTAACATGTTGGCCCATTTCTGTTTTTTAATAGAAATATAAAAATTCAAGGATTTCTAAAACTAGAAATACTTCCGGAAACCACTCTGAATACACATCAATTTACAATAATGAAACGCGTTACGCAGCAGAAGAATAAAGTTTGAACATTTATTTCGAGTTTAACCCTTCCTGCTCTCAAGCTATAAATCCTAATGAGAATGGCAGTAGAAACCTAGTGTTATTGAAATCTTTGTCTATAGTTATTGAAATCTTTGAATACAAATATTGATTTTTCACATAGACTTATGACCATAAAATGAGGGGAACGGTGTAAATTGAACTGTTATTCGGGTGACACTTCATCTTATTGAATCTAATCTATTGAAGTCGATCTCAGCTGTAACGAAATGACGCAACGTTCGTCCGACCGAAACTCTACGTCCTTTAAGACAAATACATTTGAAAGTCTTTAGTAGAACAAATTCTATTATAATCATGTAAACCAAGTCTTCGACTAAAAATAATTTTCTACATTCACTCTATAAGTAAAAACGGTCCTAATGAAAAAGCATGGGTGATACCCCTCCTAATCTGAGTAGACATTAAGAAATAGATCATTACTTAAATTTATTTATAAATATCGATATTCAAATTTCGATATTGCTGTCAAGTCAGCTTCTTAACCATATACATATATATATATATATATGTGTGTGTGTGTGTGTGTGTGTGTGTGTGTGTGTGTGTGTGAGAGAGAGAGAGAGAGAGAGAGAGTTAGGCGCCGCGTGGCTTTGTGGTAAAACGCTTGTTTCCTGACCACATAGTTCCAGGTTCAGACTGACCGTGTGGCTACTTTAGCCTCCAACTGACTTTTGAGTGGATTTTATTGACGGAAACTGAATGAAGCCGGTCATTTATATATATATACTAGCAGAAATACCCGGCGTTGCCCGGGTTAAAGAGAATAATGAAATCTAAAAACGCCGTCTAGACTACGCATCATCTTTATATATAGAGATGTATATACACACACGCACCCAAACACACGTATATATATGTATATCAATATAAATATATGAAAGTCAATGAAGTTTCGTAAAAGAAGGTGATCATGTACATACTTTCTTGCTGATCTGATTATAACACCTCATTGTAAACTATGTTCCTTGTTTTCCCTTGTGGAGCATATACAAATAGGTGTTTTGTTGCTGCCCACTCTTGAGCAGCCAACATACAGTTGTC
>NC_068987.1:84168570-84171534 GCF_001194135.2 Octopus bimaculoides
CATACATGCATACATACATACATACATAATATATATATATATATATACGTACATACACACAAGTATATACGTATATAAGAACATATGTGCGCACATTCTTGGATATATACATAGAGTGATCACTCGCTCGCATATTTATATATATACATATACATATATATATATATATATATATATATCTGTGTGTGTGTGTGTGTGTGTGTGTGTGTGTGTGTGTGTGTGTGTGTGTACAAAATATACATATGCACACACATATACATTCGTTATATATATGTATATAGAGCCATGCATACATATGTACGTACATGCATGCATGCATACATACATACATACATACATACATACATATACAAACGGTAATATAATTAAAGTTGCATCAATGTAATAATGCTGCAAGTAAATGGTCTCAGTTATTCTTTCGGAAACATGAATTATTATTGAAATTTTCTTATTCTTTCATATTTTTCCTCTCTTTTTCTGTTTCGTTTTCGTTTGAAACATCTTATTTCCAAATAATGGTGTTGAATTAAGTGAACATGAATAGATTCTCCGAGTTTCGTTTACTATGTGATTATAGAAAATCTACGGAACATAGTCGAATATAATCTCTTCAGAAATAAATTTTAAAATTAAAATTAAATAAAAAACAGGATTTAGAGGAAAATTCAAGATAATTAGCATTTCGTTATATATCTTGATTTTTACGAAAGCTATACATTTGGATATTTGGAAATGATTAGAATACTTGCAATACTTTAGACACTTTTTTAATGCACAATTTGAATAATATTTCCAAAATAATTTGATATCTTTTGAATATATCAGTCTTAGAAAATCGTGTCTGTTATCATTCTACGTATATTGTTTGTTTTATTCCGGTGTGGTCGTGGTTGAAATTAATAACAAATTTCAAATAATAATAAGCACAACTCATATAAAAGCTTCAGCTATGTCAATGTGTCTGCGTAGAATAAATAATAAGCTATGTGCTGTAGTCATTAAGGAGCTATATCTCATAGGATATAAGCATTTTTAAGATAATGAAATAGTTCTCTAACTTGCTTAATCGAATTCAGAATTGAGTTGTGACTATGAACGATTCTATTTTTCTGCTCCTTGGAGCCTTTGGTTCATTGTCGAAATGTATCTTCGTAAGGTCTTTTCTATAAGTATCTCCATGGCTATCGTTTCGACGAACTTTCTGGTTTAGTACCCTTTTGAAAAAACTTTAAGCGTGCAACCCACTTCTGTACTCAGGCGTGTCGCTTCACTCCTTTATTTTCTTCTTAGTAGACTTTTTAGGTTACGGTGGCCTTAAGTATTTTTCTCACAAAACGCTAGCGGTGCCGGGAAAGCAATCTGGCTTACACCATCACTTCGAATCATAACACACAATTGCCCCACAACAGTTACGATATATAAGAGAGGCAAAAGTGTAGGCTTTTGAAATAGAATACAAACAAGAAATAAATATGCCCTCCATAGTTTGATACAAGGCCTGTGTCTGTGACTGTTTGCCAACATTATTGCACGTTAGTGATGCAGACCAAACCGTACATGCACACGGTCACACGAAGTACTACAATTTAGAAATAAGTTTCTAAATGTTATTCAAATGAAACCTTACTCAGCGGCCTCGTGTTAAGAATAGAGTAACTGGCCACAGCATGCATATATATATATATATATATATATACAAAATATGGTCGTTTATTTCACAGGCGATCGATCTAAACGATTAGGTACGCTAGTTAAGTCCTGTAACGGATTACTAGGGCTCCAAAGTTATAGCCGAGACGGTAGTTATGGAGCCATTGCAGATTTCCGATGCAGCGGATATATAATATTTAAAGAGGACAGCAAACATTAAGGCAAGACAAACATCTCAAGTTGTATACAATATTATTACTGGAAACAATTCAAAGTCTTACAGTTGTTTCAGGGATATCACCTATATCACCTATCCACATTGAAAAGCCCTGATCTTAGCTAAAAACCTCATTAGAAATTGATGTAATTCTATCTGCCAGGCAGACTCCCATATCCTTCAATAATAGGCTTTGGTCTGGCGCTAACCGCAACACTAACAGAAGCAACTTCTTTGATATAACCATGGGCTCATCACACTCCGCGCCCGTCACGGATCTAGTCGGATTGTACCTCCTTCAACAGCTCCGCACACAATTCCCCATATCAAAGGGGGTTTATATAGGGATGATGCATTGTTAATTACAACTGGTATAATGAAATCTGCATTGGAAAAAATTAGAAATCACCTACATAAATTCTTCGCCAATCTATCTCTTTCGAAAACACTAGATATAAAGAACACCTCTCGAAACTTAGCTCTGACAATCGCGCACAAATATTGGAAATCCAATCCCTCCAACTACGATCAGTTAATCTTGACGACCTAGCACCTGCACGCACGACACTTGATCTAGGAACACTTATACTAACATTAGATCTTCCACATCTCCTCTAACGTTCACTAGGAATTACCCCCCCACACACACACACACACTTAACACCTCCATTCGCTTTAAACGTTAAGGGCCTCGCAAAAGCTTTCTTTAAACCGATGCAAACACTAATAGACACACTGACACTAACAATACTAATTATATTATAACCATTACAACAAATAATACATGTCATTCAACTACTAATAGGATTAGTAATAATATGAATGCTAACACCAACAACAATATTACCATTACTGAAAACCGTACAATAATTAACACACCTACCACAAACGCAACCATTTATAGCCGCAATAATAACATCACTAATACCACCTCCTCTAACACTGCTAATGCTAACACTACAACCAATGAAACTACTACGGCCGCTGCTGCTGCTGTTGCTATGCTGCTGCTGCTGTTGCTGCTACCTCTACTACTAGTACTATCAATATATATATATATATATATACATATATATATATATATATATATATATATA
>NC_068987.1:84171784-84175685 GCF_001194135.2 Octopus bimaculoides
TAGATAGATAGATAGATAGATAGATAGATAGATAGATAGCGATATAGATAGCGATATAGATATATGTGTTCGCGTGTGTGAATGTGTGTGTGTTTGTATATATATATATATCTATATATACGTACACGCACATGTATATACATACATACATACATGCATACATATATAAAGCCATTTAAACGTATATATTTATGCATATATACGTTTAAATTGCTTCGAAAAAGCTAATGAACGTTTTACAAGGTCTCAGCTTCCAGTACATTGAGTCTTGTAGTAGAAACATCTGTAAGGTATTGAAAGTTATAACGTAACTCCTCTTCGTTTGTAGTTCATCATTTGATAATGCTCTGTTCATCTACCTGTCTGTCTGTCTGTCTGTCTTTCTATCTATCTATATGTGTCTTTGTATACACACATATATTCGGCTCAGTCGAGGCTTACACACACATACACACACAAACACTCGCAAAAATCTCACACATTACATATTCAATTAATGATTAGAATAAGAAATACCTGAATATTACAGGATTTATTTTTTACGTGCATTAACTCTTGAACAATTTCTGTGAAATCAAATAATCTCCTATTTTCAAATGTGAACACATTAAGAGAAAAAGAATATAGTTGGAATCATAAGCAGAAAATAGAAAAAAGGAAAAACACACACAAACACACACTCACTCATATGTATGTATATATCTAAAGGAACAGAGGCATTTTATATGTATATCTATATCTATGTATCTATACATATCTATCTATACGTATATTCACATATAGAAATGTACATACACGCATACACGCATACACATATACACACACATATACTTAGATTACGTAATAGACTACAATAGTTAGATTAGGCAAAATCTCAAAAGTTTGAGAAAGTATGTAAGCACAAAAATAAATAACATAAAAAGTTGTGCACCGTAAATTGTAGGAAAATAAGTGAACTGATATTTCGGGTGAAGACATTATGAAATAGAAATAATACATTTCTAAATCTCCCAGAGAGATTTATGCGGTAGTGATACGATAAAGTAGTTGTATGCTGTCAACTTAATGTGACAGTCACATGAAGGGACTAATACCACTGCTATTTAGCCCTAGGAAGCAGCACCGCTTCCTGTTGGCCTTGACGCATTTCCTGTGTCCTTATGTTTATCCAGACTGATGACTAGCAAAGACTCAGAAACTAGTCTCTGGATGCAGGCTTAGCTGGGTGGAGGTGCTTGTCTCTCCCTTGTAAACATAAGGACACAGGAAATGTGTCAAGGCCGACAGGAAGCGGTGCTGCTTCCTAGGGCTAAATAGCAATAGCATTATTCCCTTCATGGGACTGTCACATTAAGTTGACAGCATACAACTACTTTGTGAAAGTTGAGTTAGAAAGAAATAAGCAAAAAATAAAAACAACGAGAAGCGATACCTATTTGAAACAAATGTGTAATTTCCGATTACATCCTGTCAAATGCGATATATATATATATATACACACACACACACACACACACACACACACACACACACACACACACATTAAAGGCGACGAGCTGGCAGAAACGTTAGCGCGCCGGGCGAAATGCTTAGCGGTATTTCGTCTGCTGCTACGTTCCGAGTTCAAATTCCGCCGAGGTCGACTTTGCCTTTCATCCTTTCGGGGTCGATTAAATAAGTACCAGTTACGCACTGGGGTCGGTATAGTCGACTTAATCCATTTGTCTGTCCTCGTTTTTCCCCCTCTGTGTGTAGCCCCTTGTGGGTAGTAAAGAAATAACACACACACACACACACACACACACATATATATATATATACATATGTAATAGCTAGTTAGGGTAAAATTCCAACTAATTCCTCTTAAAACATGTCTTGTTATTCCTTTATTACAATCCATGTAGGTGCTGTCGTTGATGTATAAGATAGACGCAAGGTACATATTAGAGTTGAAATTTCTGGAAATATTTTTTGCAGTGTTCTTTTCTAGCAAAACGCGATACATACATATTTTTCTATGCATATATGTCTAAGTACATCTTGCCGCCATCTTCCGCAGGTGAAAGGAATAACGAAACAACTTATGATTTTATGTATGCTGGAATAGCTGTAGTCTTTTGAAATTCACTGGAATCTATTGCATACTGGCTTAAAGGCAATATAATTCTAATACAATCTCCCTAAAAGTAAATAGTAAATTCTATACATTTGAAATGGCTCTAAATCCATAATTAATAACAGAATTCAGAGACTGGCTTTTATAATGTAAGTAGTATGTTAGTAATATATCAGTAATTTTACTCATAATTATTCTTATAAGCATTGATTTTTGTGCTCCGTATCTGTCTGTCGTTCTCCCTCTCTGTCTCTTTCAACCTATCTATCTATCTGTCTGTCTGTCTAGCTCTCTGTCTGTCTGTCTGTCTGTCTGTCCCTTTAATTATCCATATGTAATTCTCTTTTCTTCCATCTCTGTATATATATGAAAACCCGGCTATTACATGAAACTTGCTATTGCAATTGCAAGTGAATAAATTATAGTCTTTTATTCTTTTATTCTTTTACTTGTTTCAATCATTTGACTGCGGCTATGCTGCAGCACCGCTTTTAGTCGAGCAATTCACCCCACCCCGGACTCATTCTTTGTACGCCTAGCAGTTATTCTATCGGACTCTTTTGCCAAGTCGCGAAGTTTCGGGGACGTAAACACACCAACATCAGTTGTCAAGCGATGGTGCGGAGGTGGTGAACAAACACACAGATACACACACGCACACACACGCGCACATACACACGTACATATATACGACGGGCTTCTTTCAGTTTCCATCTACAAAATCCACTTTGGCGCTGCATCATACCAAAGATCCCGTCTGCCCCATCGAAAATAAGGACACAGTACTGCAACTGTCTGGGTTTCAAGGAGGGCCTGCAATTGTTCAACATCCTTCCAGGCATATATATATATATATATATATACACACAAAGGAGAGAGAAAGCGAGAGAGAGAGAGATACAGAGAGGTATAATAATGTAGTTAAATTAGTCAGTGAAATTCTGCAATTGTATTTAATACGTACGTTTCAGCTTTGCTTAATGCATAATAGGAAGTGCATACGTTACGTAAACTCTCCTCAGTTAACACGTTTCAACAACTTTGAAATGCATTACATGCGGAAGATTTAGTGACACATAAAAGCCTCTAATAGTGACGCATCTACTGACCAAAAACTTCCATCTACCTAACAAAATTGTTTTGTAGACACTTAAAAAACAATCCCGTGACTTGAACTACATACACATGTGTATATATATGTCTGTTTTTGTGTGTTTGTGTATGAAACACGCCACATCAAGACTGCCTCTATATATTAAAAACAAGTTGTTAGCGATCCAACTGCATTTCAATATTCTTCGAATTCTCTTCATTCTCCTTAGACCATTTATGCCATTTCTCGCAATATGCAACTGAAAGTAGAAATTCGTCATGACGTTGCTATGAAACTTTTATGCACCAATACCTTTTAATTTGCTAGAGCACTCGACTACTTGCCAACACTCTCCTGTTCTATGTGAACCAAAGGAATAATATAACTGGCTGTGCAAAGGCAGAAAATACGTTTTCTTTCGACGCATTCTCTTAGTCTCACCAGAGAAAGTCTTTTAAACTCTCTTTTTTTCTCTTTTTACTTGTTTCAGTCATTCGACTGCGGCCATGCTGGAGTATCGCCTTTAGTCGAGCAAATCGACCCCAGGACTTATTCTTTGCAAGCCTAGTACTTATTCTATCGGTCCTTTTTGCCGAACCGCTAGGTTACGGGGACGTAAACACACCAGCATCGGTTGTCAAGCGATGTTGGAGGGACAAACCCAAACACACAAACATACACACACACACACA
>NC_068987.1:84175695-84176483 GCF_001194135.2 Octopus bimaculoides
ATATATATATATATATATATACCACGGGCTTCTTTCAGTTTCCGTCAACCAAATCCACTCACAAGGCTTTGGTCGGCCCGAGGCTATAGTAGAAGACACTTGCCCAAGGTCCCACGCAGTGAGACTGAACCCGCAACCATGTGGTTCGTAAGCAAGCTACGTACCACACAGTCACTCCTACGCCTATGAACAAAAAATGAATAAATAAATAAAAAGGGTCTGGAAAACAGGCCCTCAAGATTTCTGGAGTTAAACTTAGAATCCCATATTTCTCTCAATGCCATTCGTATGTAGTATGCCAATTGCACTGTGCCAAACAGATATTATCTCACCAGACCAACAAACTACAGCACTGCAGAGGACGAAGTGCTGTCTACTTGGAAAGTTTTTGTTGAATAAATGCATCTCTGTTGGAATTCCATCTGATTTATGCGTTGCATATTAATTTAGATTTAACTGAAAATATATAAAGTGAAATATAAAGACAGTATATTCCTAAGACATAAATTTAAAATTATCATTAATCATACGCTTAAAATGTCTATACATCATAGAATCTTGAAACAATTCAACTTCAGACATATTTCGGAATTACAATATATGCAAATATAATTACATATAAAAAAAGTGCTGCATAAAAAAAAAAAAAATGTAAGTCTCGTAACGTTCAACAAAAACTATGATATACGTCCATACAGATATACATGGGGATACACAAACAGAAACTCGTTTTACGTATGGTTGTGCGAAAATCTATGTAGATGTAAATATATATATATATATATATA
>NC_068987.1:84176953-84180733 GCF_001194135.2 Octopus bimaculoides
TGTGTGTGTGTGTGTGTGTGTGTGTGTGTGTGTGTGTGTGTGTGTACGAATACTCTGAAGCATTGGTATTACCAGAATCAGAACAGGAAAGATGAAAAGCTATGTGAATCACTGAAATCTGTGAACTTCAATGATTATCTCCATCTTTACTGTTTATTATGGATTCCTTGTCTCTACAGTTAAAGCAATTGCAAGAGAGCAATAGAGCCTCGGGTAATTTACGTCATTTAATCATCTTTGCAATTTAATTTCCTTTAGGCATATCAGTCGAATAGTTTCAACGGCAACACTTCTTCAAGGTCTAGAAGAAAACGTACATTTTGGAGCATCTTCTAAAAACTGTAATAGCTTTTAAAAGGCTCAGAGTTATAACATAAATTTAAATGCGTCGGTATGGAATCGCCTTGACAATTCTCATATCAAAAAAAAAAAAGGTCACAAATCGTCTTGAGATCGTGTTCGTTAATTCAAATAATCAATTAATCACTTATTTGATTATTTCTCTCTCCTGCAAGTATTTTGTTGACAGGACAAATGTCATGCCTTCTACTTGAGACTTTTTAAACTAAGTGAATTCGAGTCTTTTTCAAAGTTTAGTCAGGATGTGTTTATAGCCCTTATCAGCCCCACTTCTAGAGCTCCGACTTTCCATGCCGAAACACTCAGACGTTGTAATTAGCGTGTCGTGTGTGGTGTCTGGTCAACACAAATGGGTAGCGATACGAGGGTCGATGTATGGGTATGCTGTTCTTTATTTGTTCCTTCTCGAGCCATGCTTGGCTCATAAGGGCCGGTTTCCCGGTTTCATTGGCGTATAGGTTCCCCACTCGGATGGGACGCCGGTCCGTCACAGGTGAGCTGCTAGATGCATGAGGAAAGAGTGAGAGAAAGTTGTGATGAAAGAGTCAGCAGAAGTTCACCATTACCTTCTGCCAGAGCCACGTGGAGCTTAAGTGTTTCGCTCATAAACACACACACATCACCCGGTCTGAGGTTCGAACCCGCGATCCCTCGACTTCGACTCCGCTGCTCTAACTGCTAGGACATGTGCCTCCACGATGAATGGGGATGGCATGAGAGAATTCGGCTCCGTGAATGAAAGGTCACGATTGTGGTAGAAGTCTCGGAGTGATGAAATATATGTATTAGAGACAGAGGCAGAATTAATTCTGTGATATGTAGTATTTATCCCCTCTTAAACGGGGATTCTCTGTTAGAACAAATAATACTGCAGCAGCTACCATGAAGGAAACTCTTATATTGGCGGCGAGCTGGCAAAAATGTTAGCATGCCGGGCGAAATGCTTAGCGGTATTTCGTCTGTCTTTACGTTCTAAGTTCAAATTCCACTGAGGTCGACTTTACCTTTCATCCTTTCGGGGTCGATAAATTAAGTACCAGTTACGCACTGGGGTAGATGTAATCGACTTAATCCCTTTGTCTGTCCTTGTTTGTCTCCTCTATGTTTAGCCCCTTGTGGGCAATAAAGAAATAAGAAACTCTTATATTGGCTTTTGGTTCAAAATGCACTCTTGTTTATATCACTAGCGGTGACAAAAATCCTCACCAACTCCAGCGCCGAGACCACTAGGTCAGATAATTTTGATGGACCCTCGACTACTATTGATAGCACTGACTCATCTCCCCGCCAGCGATATGTAGAAAAACAGTGCTAAAACAGGCGCTGGTGTTGTGATTAGCCAGTGCGCTTGTTAAAGAAATATATATTAGCGACAGAAGCAGTAGTACTACCGAGAGGTAATGTTTATCTCCATTTTAACGTGAATGTTCTGTTAGAATGAGGATGCCATAGCTACAGCAGCAAGGAGGAGGTGAGATGTGTCCGAGCCTGCGAAACTACGAACGACCGGAGCTGCTGCCGTCTGCGTCGTGTATGACGGCGAGGAGCGCGTGAGCACGAACGAACGAACGAACGAACGAACAAACGAGCGAACAAGCGAGCGGGGTGTTTACCGGGATGCGAGGTAGAGCGTGACAACTATAGAGAAGGTGAGGGCGTTCAGGTGCAGACTGATGAGGTCGTTGCGGCGCATTTGAGGACTCGATGGTCTTGTAGGGTTAAGAGGCATGTACCCGCCTCGGCGATCGCTAAGAGGAAGAGGTCAACTAGAACTACCTTTCCACACAACTACTTCAGTCAATCTGAAAGGCCCAAAATCCAAAACGGGAGTTTCTCTCGTGGTTGCTACCGCAGTACAGTATTTCCTTATCGCAGAACAGTCACACTCAAGTAGGGATAAATAATACCGCTCTGTGATGAAATAGTGGGGCCATAGGAAGTGAGGCTGAAAGGTGTTGGTGAGAAGTATCTCGCCAATGAATTAAGTGGCTATGGAGAAATCTAACTGGCTATGTCTGAATGTGTAACCTCAGAAAAGCTCCTTGATATCACATCTTATTTCATTTAAAATAATGAAACTCACATGATATATCGTATATGATGACATAAATAACGCACGTACGTGTTAGACGTATCTTGATTTCAGTCGCACATTGTGAGGAACAGCAAAAAAACATGCTTTTATTGCATTAAAGCTTATCAAATACGCATATTGGAAACCGACTGATTTTTTTTAGATCTGCTTTAGAGTCTTATATGCCTTCAAATACGGTAATATGCTTAACAGATTTAAGCCATAGGCCTGTTCCATTAGAGCTGACTCGGCTTAACAGAATAACAAAAGCAACCGAAGTGGTTTTCAAAATATAAAACAAACAGGGAATCTGTTGAAATATTTCCGGAAATTTGTTTTGCACTTGTCCATTTAAATTTGATCAATAAGTTAAGGACATGTAATATGCTGGTTGAAATTGAAACAGTTATATCATAGTTTTTGGTTTCATTGCGAGAAAAATAAAATCAATACTCAATAAAATGTTAGAGCAAACTCCTTAGAACGCTGGACGAAATTCTTAGCGGCTCTTCCTGCTTTTACGTTCTGGGTTCGAATTCCGCTGAGGTTGACCTTGCTTTTCATCATATCGAGATCGATAAAATAAGCAGTAGCTGAGCACTAGGATCGATGTAATCGACTTAGCCCTCCCAGAAACTGCTGGCCTTGTGCCAAAATTTCAAAATCGATATCTCAAAGATGCGCGATTCGTAGTAATTTATCATATTTCCCCAATGAAACATATCCATCAGTTAGGTGTTTGTTAACAATAATATTCAGTAATTCAAATAAAACCCATGGCGCACTTTGTGAAAGAAGCCGTAGGTTCACAAACCACATGGAGTAATTTCTTCTACTATACTATCTCTACACACAAGAAGCTACTTTACTTAAATTGCAATATATAGTTACAAGTAGTGCCACCGTAAATGAACACTTTTGAGAAGGGACGAAAATTTGACAGTTTGGCATATATGCCAACAATCTATCGCGGCAACTTTAGATTTAACATATATAAATATGCATACATGGAAATGGAATATGTGAAAAAACAACGAGATAAAGTTCAAGCATAAATTAACTCTGAAACTAAATTAACGTTGAATTGTTCATAACTTTTGCCTAATCTTTGCCGACATATTGAATGGGCGGTAATAGTATGTCATATACATTTAATAATCGTCCATTTTAATCCTGACATTTAGCAAATAAACCAGAAGTTGTCAACAACAATGTGTCTACGTATAGAGAATGAGCAAAGGCAATAACCAACATCTATACGTGTACATGTAATATATATATACACACACACACACACACACACACACACACACATATATATATATATATATATATATATATATATA
>NC_068987.1:84181378-84183206 GCF_001194135.2 Octopus bimaculoides
CAGATTATTAGGCACCTCAGTTTTTTCGCAATAACAGAGTATTTATTCCTCCGAATCCAGATATTTTCCCACTGCATGATGATAATACCCATCTGCATGTACTATACCAAAATATATCTGATCCACCACTACGTAAAGAAGCAACAGCCATTTTTGTTAATAGGCATCGTTTTCACCGTCCTAAATTATTAGGTAGGTCTAATAAAAATGCTAGTTATGATAAAATAAACATTTATTTAATGCGACAATTAATTTTTAACAACAAATATAATCATAACGGAATTTATAATGAACATAATAATATGTTTGAATGGAATTAATACAAGAAATATCACGTCATAAAGCTCTTAATAATAGACGTACGATCCGCTACATAAGAGAACGTCCCTGTCACGTTTATCCATTGAATTTGTAAAGGTAACTATTTCATCAGGTGTAATATTCGCAGCAGCATCCGTAATAGCTTCCTAGATCACATCTTTCTTTAAAAAGTGCCGTCCATCTTGATATAACTTCCTTTTCAGAACACACCATATATTTTCAATCCAGTTTAAATAGATGAACATGCTGGCCATTTTATCAAACGGCGTCCAGAGAAGCCTAATTGCTCTAGGTATTCCAGGGATTGCTTAGCTGCATGGAAGCGTGTATTATCTTGCATGTATGTTAGCGTTTTCTTAAAACAAACTTTCTGCTTCTTCAACCATGGCTTAAATTTGTTATCCAAAATGGCAACATAGGCAGTAGATGTCATGTTGATTCTGTCTCGAACTTCTCAAGGACCAACGAATTTGTCTGCAATTTTACTAGCCACAATCACGACTCCGCCTCCCGTTTGTTGGCATCTCAAACGATGAAGGCGATTTCCGCTAATTGCAAACCATCCTTTACTCCACCCATCTGGTCCGCCTAGGGTAGCACATCATTCGTCAGTAGGAGGACTTTTGGAAAATATATCTTCATGTAGTCTTCTGCGCATTTGACTCAAAATTATTGATGAGCAGCCTTAAGAAGGGGGCCTTGTAACAGCTTTTACGTTCTCGGTTACCTACTTCAAGAAACGACACCTGGTAGATTTCGAAATGTCTTCCCTACCACAACGTGTAAACACTACTCGATTAGTCAGACATGTGGTTTTCGCAACATCTCTCGTTATATTTGACAGGGTGCGCTTGGAAACAACCCTCGATTTACCCCTGTCAGTCCTCGAACGGACAGCAGAAGACTCCACAAATTTCTTTACAGTTCGATGGTCTCTTCTGAGATTTTGCAATTCCCAATGTCGCTTTTGTCTTCCTGAGCTCTGAGACGATGATGGACTTGTAATTTTATGTAAAATCACGTTTATGACCCATAATAACACATTTATTTTGCATTTGCCTAAAAGTTTAGGACGGTAAAATTGTTGCTGTTTGACGAAAATGGCCGCCGTTTGTTTACATCTTGCCATTGTTTGTTTGTCTGCCTGTCTGTCTATCGATTTCATTATGCATATGTAATTCTGTCCCTTCCATCCCACGAAACACCTGTACGCTAAATGAATCATTTATACCGACTACATTTCCGGCTGTTTTCTCTTATATATTCGCTGTGCTGACTCCGCATTCCAACCTATCTGGAGTTACGAAGTCTCTGTAACTACGTCGGAGTTCAATGTAAAACTGATGTACCCCATCTACACCCTTAGATAGCATGTAGCACCTTTCGGATTTTTTTTAACCACACACACACACACACACACACACACACACACATACACACACACACATTCACACATACACAAACACACACAAACATACATAAACACACCGACGCAGATATATATATA
>NC_068987.1:84183285-84187569 GCF_001194135.2 Octopus bimaculoides
ACCCCACTTTATGAGATTAAATACAAAAAAAAATTACCATATAATTTTGTTTATATAGTGTATACAGTAAAATTAAATGAATCACAAATGATAGATGTATGTTAACTAAAGCGTGTAATCGAACATTTTGAGTGCACAGCGTATGTACCTCCGTAAAACAGGACTGTAGTTTTGAGAATGTGTCTGCGCGTTTTTTTTTTAAATTTCTTTGTGTCTTTAAATGTGTAAATGTGTGCGGAATATACTTTTCTTAGAAGTTCAAATATTCCCGATAAAGTCGAAAAAAACTAAAAAAAAAAAAAAAAATCACTCAGATATATCAAAATGTTGCACTTGACTTCAAAAGAATATTTCACCGAGAGATGTATAATATAATTCAAATTTTCTTTCTATTTGCAGTCAGTAGAGTTTTACATATAACTGTGTACATACACACTCATAGATACGTATATGTGTTTTTTACGCACGCGCATTCTCAGATACATATAAACTTACATAGACATCTTAAAAAAAAACTACTACCACATACATACATGCAGAGACACATGTGTAATTGCATGCATTTGTTTATCATTACTTACATACAGACAGCCGACATACATAGAAATATATACTGGAATGAAGTCCATCAAAGACTTAATTTTTTTGTGTCATACTATCATACTACTGACTACAGATACAAATATTATACCTTAAACTTTTATACAAATTAAATGGCTATAAGGGAAAACTGCGATGGCCACGACTAGTTTCGTGGTCTCAGATCCTATTCTAATGGGGAAAGTAATCAGATTATCCCTAGACTAGAGAAGGACCTCACTCAAATGCTTACAATAGGGTAGACTAAAGTCCAGTTCTATATTTAAGAGATGAAGAACTATGTACAATATTTAGTTTATTTACATTATTTACATTTGACGGATATTTGTCCTCAACTTGTTTGTTGTTAACACAACGCTTTGGCTGATATACGCTCCAGCCTTCATCAGATGTCTTGGGGAAATTTCGAACCTGGGTTCTCAATCCTAACGTATTTTTCGATGTTATTATTATTATTACTACTATTATTGAGTGAGAGAGCATTGCATGCCATCAAAGTGACACTGGGGTAAAATATACGAAGCCCAATATACCCATCATGGCTACCCGTCTGATAAGGGTACACCAGGCACATGCATCACAGTTATATGTGCGCGACATAGTGATCTCATATCAATATAAACAATGCATGACCTCGCAGGTGGGACCCAGTTAGACTTTTCTTCAGGTTGAGTAGCCCATCCCGCTCAAAAGGTCCCTGAATAAGGTTTGTTTAAGAATGTTGACCAAAACACCCATGTTTACAAAGGTGAATTATTCAAACCCCAAAAATTCCTCTCAACACATGGCTATGATGCTCCCCCACTACTTCTGCTTGTGATCAGAAATGCACATATCGTCAGCCACCAAGGGACATGCTCAACTGGTTAAGGTCAAACAACTGACAAATAAATCTATGGTATTGAGCAGAATATTTGCTGTAGCCCATCTTTTTATACCAAGACAAAACAACGTATATGATATCACCTCCAATCAATTAAGATCAGAAGCCATGAGAGCCACTGCCGGGTACTGCATCAGGGCTATGATTATTATTATTATTATTATTATTATTATTATTATTATTATTATTATTATTATTATTATTATTATTATTATTATTATCATTATGAGACAAAAAGTATTGCTCAAGGAACTGCCTTCCAAGTCTCACGTATGCAAAGTTGGTGGTTAAAAGATGTTGCCGAAGGGATATGATGCGACATTGAAAAGCATTTTGGATCGATGTGAAGCCTCTGCCACCTTGTTTTCGTTTTAGGTAGAGGCGGTCTACGTCACTGTTTATGTTGAAATTATGTGTGTTTGTTTGTATTTCTCGCGTTCTCACATCAGTGGCGGGGATCTCATCAAGCATCCAATCAAGCAGCCTAAATGTTGATATGAGGACTGGGTCACTGTTTTATCGAATGCAGAGAGTTCCGAGGTTCAAATTTTGTTTATTCGTCTGTAATATTCTTTAGTGATACGTGTTTTGTTACAGGTAGCATTGTAAGATATATTTTCATTCATACCTAGATAGCTGTAACCCAACCCGTCAGATACAGGAGAAACAGGCAAGTCATTAATAAAATGTTACTAATCTGGTTTATAGTTTTTTCCCCTACCACAACAATGTAACAACATTTATTCTGACCAAACTCCAACCCTACATCCTTTGAGAATGTTGCAACTAGATCAAGGCTCTTTTTCTTCTCATGAATATTATTTGCATATGTATGTATGTATGTATGTATGTATGTATGTATGTATTTATGTATGTATGTATCTATGTCTAAATAACCTCCTTAACATCATGAATACCGCAAACTTGTAACTATCAGAAAAAGAATTAAACGAAACGTGATTTGTGTTTATACACGTCTATTGATAGTAAATAAATTATTTTCATTGCAATGCAAAGCCAATTAAGAAGTGACTGACAATATTATCTTTTTAATAACCATACAATTTAAAACATTCCAATGATATAGCATTTTGCAGTGATTTTTATTTCCTTTCACAATAAGAATATATCTCTTTTCTTTTTATATAAGGAACAGCGGGTTGAATAATGTGCGCTATGTACAAGAGTAACGTAATAAGCTCCTCCAGGATTTGCTCAGTGAGATTCAGGTGCTTTTGGCAACATACGCCATTTAGTATCAATTACAGTATTAGACCCAACAATCAGTCGGAAGATTTGTAAAGGAAACAAAAAGCCGTGTCCGTGGAAACTCCCCATGAAACAAAACCCACGCGAACAAAAGCCCATTTCACAAGAACCCCTTCAATTAAAATGTAAAATAAGACTAACACCAACCCGAATCCCTATTAAAAAAATTTCGGCATCAACATTTTCAGATTATTATTATTATTATTATTATTATTAATATTTAAAAAAAAAATTTTTATCGTTATCGTTATCATCATCATCATTATTATTATTATCATTATTATCTTTATTATTATTATTATTATTATTATTATTATTATTATTATTATTATTGTTGTTGTTATTATTATTATTATTATTATTATTATTATTATTATTATTATTATTATTATTATTATTTTGAGCAAAATAATTAAAGTTAATTAGGTAATTATTTCCAGTGAACATCCCGGGTCGTTGAAAGATTTCAGATCATGGGTATTCATATTTCGAACCACTAAAATTCAATAATTAATAAATTGTTTAATTTTTTTTCTTTTTTTATGAATTCTCTTTTTGAAAATTTCAATTAAAATATAATTATAATTTTTAATTATTTCATTTTAACCGCAGGTGTTTTATCCTGCTTTATATTATTAAAACGAGGCTGTGTTCTAAGAAGGATTTTCAAAATTGTTCGATAGGATTTTGTCAGAGAACCGCTGAGAGTGAATTCTGTAACGGGTTTGGCTTACAACTAAAACGCTGAGTCGAAGATTCGCGGTCCTCTCCAGCGGCGTTTGCACCTATCCAAGCACATGAAATTAAGTGTTAATATATTATCCTCAGAAATTCATTATTGTTGGTGCTATTATTATTTACTCCCACGTTAGCACTGACTGAGTATACATTTCATTAAGCTATGATCAACCTATTATTTCATAAAGCACTGTGCACTTTCAGTTATTTTATTCAATGCCTTCATGTTTAACTTGTTAGCATGTAAACTGACATGTCTACCTGCTATTTCTAGTATATAGAGGGATTAGTTTAAATGCCCCCTTCATAGCCCTTCCTAATTCAGTTGTCTGTTGCTCAGCAGCAAATTAACCACGATCGAAAAGATTCATTATCAAGCTTATTCACTTTTAACCATTTCATCCTTTTTCAGGTATTCCACACTTCATTTTCTATGATTTAATGTCCAAAATTCTATTTTCTAAGCATGTAGGGAGAGGGTCTAGCGATATTTAGCATCTATTTCTAGCAAATTCAGTTACCGCCATGACACTGCTCCATCGGTCTTTCCTATCGTCCCTTAATGCGGTCTTATTTAATGAACTAAACTTGTATAGTCGTGACTGTGTGGTAAGAAGTTTGCTTCCCAACCACATGGTTCTGGGTCCTGTCTCACTAGATGGCACCTTGGGCAAGTGACATCTACCATAGCCTTGGGCCGACCAAGGCTTTGTGAGTGGATTTGGTAGAGGGAAACTGAAAGAAACCAAGCCAGCCGTATATATATATATATATATATATATATATATATATAT
>NC_068987.1:84187639-84198285 GCF_001194135.2 Octopus bimaculoides
GTGTGTGTGTGTGTGTGTGTGTGTGTGTGTGTGTGTGTGTGTGTGAGTGTATGTTTGTACTTACGCAATCTGTTGACAACTGATGCTGGCGTGTTTATGTTCCCGTAAAATAGCGGTTCGGCCAAAGAAACGATAGAATAAATACTACGTTTACAAAGAATAAATCATTGAGTCGATTTCTTCAAGTAACACCCTTCAAGGTGGTGCTCCAGCATGGCCGCAGTCAAATGAGTGAAACAAGTAAAAAAATAAAAAAAGAATACAAGTATATTAAACGTGCCACTGGTAGAATAAAATACGTATGCTCTTATGGACATACTGCAAATTATTCATATTAAGTTGTGTTAAAGATAAGTATAAAACGTTTTATACATGCCCTTCTGATTACACACTGTCTAGAAATAAAGAACAGAGCTATTGATCGTACAAGCAATCGTGGATACCTCATGCTGCTAGAAGCAACACGTGTTCTAATTTCTGTTCTCATTGGAGCGTATTGTCGTACTGACTATCCACAAAAGTTTCGAAACTTTATACTTTATCTGAAAGCATAATTTTATTGCTAGCAACATTCTTTTGAAGTCAGGTACAATGTTTTTGAAGAAAGTAAGAACAATTTTTAGCTTTTAATCGCACGTACTTGAATAGCTTTGAAAATATATTTAAACAAACAAACAAAAAAAAAAGGAAATTATATTAGTCATTCACATTCAAACACACCACACTCAAGTATGTATGTTTGTATGTATGTGTGTATGTAAACACATATGTATGTTTTTGTACAAAGAGGCACAAATAAATACAACCACGACGATTGATTAATGTGGTGGGGTATGTATTTTGTTGCTCGACTTGGTAAAAATAACAAACAAATCTAACACAAATGTCACCTAACAGTTTATATCTTAAGCGCAGCAGCCGAATGTCCATGGTTGACCCCATAATTCAGAGATATCATCACCGCTGTCTTTTAATTTGATCAAAGGGCAAAGTTTGGTGCTTTGAGATTACGTTGTGTTAAAGAGCATAACGTTTTTAACTGCCAACTTACCTAACTAGTCTTGGTGCTTTCCACAAATACGCTCACCATATAGTATTTGTTTAGGGATCCTCCGATCATTCATTTGTACAAGGTTTCAAGTCCAACGGAAACGGTGCCTGTGCAACATCACTTTGCTGCACTGGGCATCGGCTGCCATCACAATCTACATATCACGTGTCCACAAGGATCAGCCAACATGCAAAATGTGTCTCAGACGTCTCGGAGGGAAGCGTACAATAACCCATACATGATACCCCTGAAGTGACCATTGTATAAAGGTATGACGTCAGCACCCATGTACAGTATAAACGGACGTTTGTTCGTCTTGTGATGTCATGCATTAAAACATATCTAAATGCATATTCAAATAAGTACATTTTAAAACGGTACAGATCTACACGCCTAACAAACCACTATTTGTATGTAAGAGAACGTGTGTTTGTGTGTGCATGTGAGTGTGCGAGCGCGTGTTTATGTGTTCGTATATGTGACAGCACGCATGTTGCTGGCGTTCGTTACATTTTTCAAATCTTAAACCAATTTTCAAAATATCAAACTATAAATTGATAACTATAGTAATAGCTGTAATACTATTATACTATTGAAAACTATATATAACCATTGAGTAATAATATAGAAAAACTGAAGAAAAGAATTAGTAAAATGATGTGAAGTTATTTTAACATTTATGCTATGGCTGATTAGCGAGCTGGAAAGAAAACATTTTCGCCAGCCATCTTGCGGAGACTAAATGTCTAGACAATCTGCATGAATGGATGTTGTCATGTTAGGATTTAGTTGCGTTGATAAAATAGTTTTGACTCTGAAAATAAGATCAGAATCAGTCAGCATGATTATTTTGTCAATATGCAGAAATATTCGCTTATTCATGTCTACGGTTACACATGTACCGATCGCATTTTCAGTTGAAAGTTACCATCAAGAAGTTTTTAAAAGATGTTGAAACTAGCAAGTTCTTTTTCGCACCAGTTAATAGTAATACAAAATGATGATGCTTAAGGAAATGGCAACAATAATGATAATAATGATGATGACAATGATGAATAAGAAACTTGCGTTTGTGAAGTTGACAATAACATTAGTGATAATGCATTATTATTATTATTATTATTATTATTATTATTATTATTATTATTATTATTATTATTATTATTATTATTATTATTGTTATTATTATTATTATTATTATTATTATTATTATTATTATGTTTGTAGTGCGAAGATGCGAGAGTGATTTTGATCCTGTCTTCGAAAAATATTACCAAGTGAAATGTTCGTTAGAATAAGTGTAAAACAAATCTATAGTTGCTGAAAGTAAGGTTGTCCTGGATGTTCAGACTGAAGAGAGAAAAAAGAAGTTTGTTTTACAAGAAAATATAATATTTCCACATTACTTTACTCAATTATGTTACAAGACTACTCACTACAATTGAAGTAAAACAACAGAAATTCAAAACATATGACTAAATATACAAGGGGGAAAGAATTAAAATGTACACTTTAGCGAACAGTATGTTCGAAAAACTAAAATACAAAATGTCCGAAATACTAAAATACTTTATCGTGACGAAGGCGAAAGTAGAGGCTTGATAAGGTGTAGCGACACTTACATATTATCAAATACTTGCATTTGTGTGAAGGCTAATATGCTCCTAATACATAATGAAGTTTTTGATCACAGGTGCAAGAAAAAATGTAGGTGGGAGAGTAACTCATATATAAGACTTTAGATCAGAGTTATACAAGAAATTGTCAAGGCAACATTGTAGTAGAGCGACGTAACTCAACCCATCCAGTAAATGTTATTTCCTGAAAACATATTTATTGTACTTTGTTTATTATGTTTGTGTATATGTATGGTCATGTGTGCAGATATATACGTGTATGGGAATGTGCATATATATGCGCGCGCGCTCGTGTGTGTATGTTTGTGTGTGTGCTTTCTCGCTTTTACAGAAATAAAAAAAGCAAAATATGGCGAAAATGTTCATTTTTGCATTCAACGTTAAAATTGACACTGAATGAACAACTGTAAACAAAATTATGCGCAAAAATTACGTGTAACGGCTATCAAATATCAAAAAGAAAAAATCATAACATTGACAAAAGGCATTTAAAAAATCGTATCTTTATCTATTTGCGAAAAACGAAATTACTTTCTTGCCATCCCAATATATACAGATGTGTAGATGTATACATATATACGCAAATCTTTAATAAATCTTAATATACATATATTGTATGATAACTTTTATCCATTCCGTTCATAAAATATAAATGTGGCCTTTCACACTCTACCACCTCTAATTAACACGTTGAAAGCTTGGTATCTCTCGACCCATTTTGACTAACCCAGACCGATTTTGGCTTTCGACCATGAGGATTAAGTAGAATGCATTTGCAGTTGACGCAATGGATTGTAGCCAAAGCAAAATTTGGTTCTGTAGTCATTAGTCTATATTTTGCTGTTGTCATGATAAATATTGAGTCTATCAACAACTGTTAATGTTAAGTTTGCTTGTTTTCAAGAATCAAAATAAAACTTGCACTTCATCATCATCAACGACTTTTCTCTTTTTTCTTTCTTCTTCTGTGTTTTCCAATTCTTTGGATGGTTTCGTATTTTGGCACGTTTTGGCACGATGTCAACAATTTTAGGCAGACGGGTTAGTAGGCTATATCGATATCAGTACTCAACTGAAGTTTATATAGTTTACTATATCGGCCCTAAAACAATAGCAGGCAGAGGCAGCTCGGGCGGAATTTAAACTCAGAAAGTAAAAATCCGGGAGAAATGCCATTCAGCATTTTTTCTGCAGTGCGAACGATTCTGCCAACTCGCAGCCTAAATAATAACAATAATAATAATATTACTACTACTACTACTACTACTACTACTACTACTACTACTACTACTACTACTACTAATAATAATAATAATAATAATAATAATAATAATAATAATGATACACAGTACACAATAAGAAGAGCGATGTATGATAGACAATAAAATAGATTGACTTTACTGAACTGAACAATATTTCGAAATTGAACGTTTAAAGTTCTGACAGTAACCGAAAACGTTGAGAGTCCAGCGCAAATCGTAATATATATTACAGCTTTTGCTTTTTTTCACGGTTTACTTGTCAGCCCTGTTAGTTTCGCTAGATGCCAGTTTTGAGGCCAATCCTGGACCATTGGACTTTGTATCGACGAACTGTCGAAATATTGTTCAGTTCAGTAAACAAAGTCAATCTGTATTTTATTACGTATACAACATAACGCTCTTCTTATTGTGTATTTCCCTTCCTGAAGTGTTACGTTGGTCTTCATAGACTGATGATGATGATGATAATAATAATAATAATAATAATAATAATAATAATAATAATAATAATAATAATAATAATAATAATAATAATAATAATAATAATGATAATAATAATAATAATAATGGCAATGATGATGATAATGATAATTAATAATAATAGTTATTACTATTATTCTTGTTGTTACCATCATCATCATCATCATCATAATCATCATCATTGTAATTGCTTATAACGCATACATACACTTTCATAGTATTTTTGTAATTCCTAACTATACATGTGGAGATGATATCAGCGATGTAGTCTGGCTGATGTCATTTCGATAATGACAACAGCACGATATGTCGTCAAACGCTATTATTCAAATAATTTTTGCGGAAGTATTGTGCAACTCTTACTTCTCTGACTGCCATATTCATAAATAGCGATATTTAGAATTGACAATAATGAAAACTGCTAAGAACAGAGTGTAATAGTTTAAAATTATGGTATTCATGAATATAACTCCCGCTGAAATTGGAAAGTTAACACAATCTGAACACAGGTCTAAAGCAGAAAGTAACGTAAGGATAATTCTTGTTTCGATTCGGTACCATTTCTGCTGTCCGTTTCGAATTTTGGCACAAGGCCAGCAATTTCGGGGTAGAGGATAAGTCGATTACGCCGACCACAGTTTTCAACTGATTCTACCTAAAATGGAAACAAGGCGGCAGAGGTTTAACATCGATCCAAAATGCTTTTGAATGTCGCATCATATCCCTTCGGCAGCATCTTTTAACCACCAAGTTTGCATACATGAGACTTGGAAGGCAGCTCCTTGAGCAACACTCTTTGTCTCGTAACCTAGAATACATGCCCAAAGAAGTCCCATGACTTCACCGCAACGTATCAACAGATGAATGGATGAGCCTATATGAGCAGAAGTATATGCATGGATATGTTAGTAGATAGCTCCATGATGATAGTAACATCGATCATCAAAGCAGTTTATCATGGACCAATAATCAGATTACATCCCCCCCACTTTGAAGGGTATGCATTTGCAATCCAAGAACAGGAAATAATAACCAAGTACCTGATGCACAAAAGGGATAGAGATGCAGGAAAAGCCGTAAAATGTGACAACCGATGCAGACTTTGTGAAGTTAACACTGAAGATATTACTCACATCATAAGCAGTTGTCCGAAAATGTAATCAAGGCATTATCTACCGATGAGACATGACGTTGTAGCTGGGACACTCTACAATTAAATCCGTCGAAAGGATAATCTGGAGGTCAAAGAAATAAGAACCCACAATATGGTAGAAGCCATAGCTACACATAATAAAGAGGAATACTGGTGGAACGTAAGCTCGCCACCTTACGCCTGTGTGCTCATATTGGCGAATGATATAAAACAGAACATAGTTAGGTAGAGAAATATTACTAGTGGTTGCTAGTTCCATGTCAACCCGGGTTCAGGACACTTCTGGCCAAAGTCAGTCCAGGTGTGCCCATTATATTTTAAGTTAGGTCGATACTATCCAGAGCTTCCTTCTTTCGAAGCAGTAGAATGAAATTAAAAGGATATTTCGCTGTTGTTTCTAATAGTTCGAGTTACAGCAGCGGGTCTTTATTCCTCCTCCAAAGAGATTTGGCTACTAGTGACCTCTACATGTTCAGTCATTGGTATACTGCCACTAATGTTCGGTTAGTGCAGTCCGTGTCAAGCACTAGCCAAATATATCTATAGTAAGGAGACATTCCTATGTTGACCATCCCAACATATTCTTTATCTCTCATATATAATCTCTCTCAGATCCCATCCTCTACGATTTCTTTCCCTAAGGATCATATTTGAAGGAGATTTGACTGTTATGTCTAGTACATCTAGTAACCATACAGAACTTCCACATTATGGTTTCCATTGTAATTATCGTTTCTATTTGAGGAGAGACTCATAGCAGACAATTATTTCTGCTTCTGAATCATTAAAATCTTTCTGAATATTATCTAAAGGGAAGCATCATGTGACTTTCAGTTATAGGAGAATATTTTCAATTATGTTATCTATTTTTGTTAGATTTTTACAGAAAATGCACTCTCTGAGTATCGCATTTGGATTCTTCCCTATATATCACCCACTTAATTATAAATCGACAAAATATTGGCACTTTCTCACTAATTCTTGTTAATAAATAACTATAATGACAAAATCGAAAGGAGATATACTTCCGAAATTTAAATTAAATAAAAATATATTAAAAATAGAACAGAATTGGGCGTGAGTTTGATAATTAATATCCATGTATATTTCAGTGATGTTAGTTCTCAACAACATTATTACAGTTCTTAGGAAATTAGAGAAGTTTACAGGATGTTTAATGGCCACCAAGTAGTTTTATACCTTAAAATAAACTTTACCCATGGCGATATGGAATCAACTTATAATTTTATGTTACAGACGATTATTGAATTTACCTACATAAAAACACAATTTTTTTTATAAAAGAAATGGGGAATTTTTTTTCGTTTTTTTTTTTTTGTTACACTATGCATGGTTAGTTCTTTAATTCACCAACCTGCATTACTGAAAGAAACAGTTTTCTCCGTTGGGATTTGAGCACTTTAGTTTGCGGTATTGAATTCCATTCAAGTGAATTCCCAGTCGTTCATTCTGCTGTTTCGGGAATGTCACCGACACACTACATGTAAACTATGCTTAATAACAATTCCGGATAACATGATATTATAACATCATATTATACGGCTATCACAACCCAGTTGAAACGTCATCGATCATTTATTCAGCTTTATTATGAACTTCGCTAAAAAATTATCAATACTAATAAAATTATCAAGAAAACAACAACAACAATACGAAAATTAATGTTAAAAAATAATACCAATAACATTAATATTAATAGTACCACTACTAGTAATAATAATTATAAAATATTAATCGTTCTGATATTTTTGATAAGGGTAACAATATTAATAATAAGATTATCAATAACAATAATAATTTTGAAATCAAAATTTGTAGCCAATATTTGCTTAATTAGAGTTTAATGAGTAATTTATTGCTGACTTCACATTTACTTCTCGTAAAATAGTAATATTTACAACATAAATGTTGTAACTATTAGTATTAGTATCGAAGTCTAGTTCACATTTCCAAGTATGACACATGAGGTGTTCAGCGCTTTATCCTTTGCACGACAGTGAAACAAAGAATGAAAGAGCAAGATTCGAAAATAGCATTAATACGAGTTGATAATTAAGCACACACTCTCTAACACGCATTTACATACACATACAAGCATTTACACACAATCCTCAGAAAGAAAAGTTGAAAATGATAACCAATAGCACATTTGTCTTTCGTGCATGCAAATATACATTATTTATCTCATTTCGTCTACTTTTATTAGCTCCAAAATATTTCCTACTTAGCGGTATGCAAATATTTACATTAAGCAAATTGTATATGAATGTATTATTGTAACATAAATATAGTGGTCACGGAGAAGAACAAAAGTAGACACACACAAACGCCAACACAAAATAAAACGAAACGTTGTAGCGTCTGCAGAAAATTTTAATGCTTTTAGCGGTTCGTACAGGACTTCCTACTGCTGGCGCCCTAAATATCAAAGCCGAAGTTAGTTAATACCAATGAGTTTTTGATTCTACTAAGGAAATATAATAAAGAGGACTTTGATTAAATCCCTAGGCGGATCTTAATATGACTGAAGCCATTCCATTCTGAATTAACGTCACTACCATCCAATTTCATCACATACACATTGATTCTTTATTCTCTTCAAAGCTCTTTATTAGTGATGTCAAGCAACGGCTTTTGACTTTGTTCAAACAATCAGAACAAATAGCAAAAAGCTTAGTCTGTTTGACTAGAGCTCTGTAACTAATGGATTATCCCTGTAACTAGCATATGCATCAGACTGATATCTAAGCCTGATGTTTCTAAACACATCTTACAGAAATAATTTGATATTGCATTTATTATTCAGTTTTCTTTTCTATTTCCGATATACACATTTGATCTGCCAATAATTTTTTCTATACTTTTTTCTCTCTCTCCTCACTTTAAAGTGATAGAGAGAAAATTCACATATAATAACGATTTTTCTAGTTTTTCCTATGATATTTTTATTATATATGTGTTTGTTTCTATTGGTTTCCTATCTTATTCAACACTTTCGTTGGTCATTATTTAGTTATTTAAAGTTTACTTTATATTTGATAAATATTTACTTAAAAATGAAATACAAGAAAACCACTACAAAGAGTTAGTATAGGAAAGGAAAAAAAATACAACATCATGATATCAATAACGAAAGTACTATAAATACTAGAACTTTCTCAAGTAGAAACATAGAAAAAAAAGTAACGACAAAATATAAATAAAAACACAAACATATAAACAAACAGATTGGCTTATCCGATTGATATCCGGTTTTCTGGAATCAAGTAACTATTGATGTTTGGAAATAAGTGTAAGGGTTACAAAATAAACGTAATTTGTCATATAGACTTATTTCTGGCCGCACATTAATTCCATATTAAAGTTCAAATAAATGCCATTTGGCTAAAACATCGACAAACTTCACCAATTGCTGGAGTGTATAGTTTGTGTTCGATTTCCAAACGCATTTCATGAAACGTAACAAGATAAAATAGATTTTAATCATAAATTTCATCGTTGGTTTCACATAAAATATATGCAAATGTAATGATCAGACAACAAAGCCATGATTTATTAGATACAAGAACCAAATACTGCTGAGATAACATTACTATTTTGCACAACGAAGAAATATTGTATAATGATGGTTATAGTTATGTTATGACTTAAAAAGATGGGACGTTGATGAAAGATTTGATCATAGATAACACGCTGTTAACAAACACAGTAATAACAACGCGACTGAAGACTTTGCATTTATTAAATGTTCATATATGTGCGTGCCTGTGTATATATATATATATATATATGTGTGTATATATATATATATATATATATATATATATATATATATGAGTGTGAATGTGTGTGTGCATGTATGTGTGCGTGTGTAAAAATGTATATGTATGTGTATATACGTGGAGCCACATGGCTTAGTGGTTAGGGTGTCAGCATAACGGTCGTAATATTGTTGTTTCGATTCCTGGACCGGGTGACGCGTTGTGTTCTTGAGCAAAACACTTCATTTCCCGTTGCTGCAGTCCACTCAGCTGGCAAAAATGAGTGACGCTGCGATGGACAGGCGTCCTGTCCAGCTGGGGAACACATACGCCATTGAAACCGGGACACCGGGCCCATGAGCTTGGCTAGGCTTTAAAAGGGCGCATTTATATATATTTTTTATTATATGTGTATATACGGCTATATACATACATATACATATATACAAAGTCAAATATATGTATATACATATCGTTTAGAAGGAAAAAGTTAATAGTGAGTTCGAATATTCCTCTTGCCCTCTCTCATCAGACTTCGTTTACTTTTTTGGGAAGGTGGAGCTTTTATAAAAGAGAACTATGTGTGGTATAGTGAGACCGGAGCAATACTTGTGTAGGCTGCAAGCGGAAGGTTTTGAAAACGGATAGTAAGTAAGTAAGAATTTGTCAGGTAGCCGCTGACAGAAAGTTATGGTGAGAAGATATATTTTGGCTCCATGTGGAAACTGTGATTTTATACATAATTTAAAATAAATATGAACAATAACATACTTACAAATAGATACACACATATGCATGTGAATATGTGCACGAACATATATCTATATTCTTTTACTTGTTTCAGTTATTTGAATGCGGCCATTCTCGAGCACCGCCTTTAGTCGAACATATTGTCTCCAGGACATATTCTTTGTAAGCCTAATACTTATTCTATCGATCTGATAAGGCAGAACCGCTCAGTTTCGGAGATGTCAACACACCAACATCAGTTGGCAAGCGGTGGCGGGCGGACAAACAGACACACATACACACATAGATATTAACATATACATAAGCACACACACACACACACACATATATATATATATGCATGTGTGTATATGTATATATATATATATAAATATATAATATATATACCTTTATATATACGTATAATATATATATATAAATATTGTTGTTATTATGCTAAACTGTCGTATTTCAAATGCGTTCTTTTGATATAGCGAGCAGCGTGGCCAGCAGATATATATATATATATATATATATATATATATATATATA
>NC_068987.1:84200399-84201163 GCF_001194135.2 Octopus bimaculoides
GTTGCATTGTGTTTTTGAGCAAAGTTTTTCATTTCACTTTGCTCTGCGATCATTTCGATATCTCATATGTGCTACCTTTTGCACCGGTACAGGTGATGTCGGATTGATGGAGGTAGTGAACTTATGTGTACACAAACATTTGTTCCCTATAAACAGATCATCTGTGTGGTTGTTCGGTAAGAAACTCTCGAAAACTTAAATACAAAATGTGTCGTGTTGGTGGTGGTGTAAATGTCCTTTACTATGTCGTACGTAATGCATGCGCAAACACACACACACACACCCACACCCACACCCACACACACACACACACACACACACTCATAAAAATGTGTCGTCACGGAATAAAATGTCCTTTACTATCTTGTACATAACGAACGCGCAAACTCACATACACTCACAGACACATACACACTCATATACAGAATGTGACGACGTCATCGTCGTCGTCGTGGTATAAAATGTCATTTAATATAGTAGACGATAGAAAGATTATATTCGAGAAAATATTATATTGTCTGAATACAAATGAAAATACAAATTAGATGTTGATAGTTGCGGGTTGTAATACGATAACCAGTGTAAAATTTGATTTGATTTGGTGGACCCGCTTGAGAATGCATATGAGACAGGTAGACAGACAGATAAAGAGAGACCTGATGATTGTATCATTGTGACATCAACACACACACATATACATATGTATATATACATATATATACATACACACGCACACACACACACACACACACACACACACACAC
>NC_068987.1:84201704-84202933 GCF_001194135.2 Octopus bimaculoides
ACATACATACATACATACATACATACATACAAATACATATATATAAATGAAAAAGAACTCAAGTGTTTTCATATATACATGCATACACATACACATATATATATATATATATAGACACAGATACATAAATGCACACGCACATACACATACATACATGTATATATATATATATATTCATACATACATATATGTAATGTATATATACACACAGATACGCACATGTACACACACATACACACATACATGTATACATATATTCATACATACATATATACATACACAAACATACATATATATATCTATACACACGCACATACATATTTATACATACATATTTGCTATGTGCATATGTGTGAACGCATGTGTGAATGCGTGAGTCATATGATATATTCATTTATGCGAATGGTGTGTAAGAATGTAGTCCGATATATCGATTTTATATGATTCTTCCCTCCATGCTTATAACAGGCAAAATATTACGTTTGTGTATACATATATAAGTATTTATATGTACAAGGCCAGCAAATTCAGGCGAGTGATAAGACAATTACATCGAACCCAGTATTCATCTGGTACTAATTTGTCGGCAACGGAAGGATAAACGGTATAGCTGACATCGACGGAATTTGAACTCAAAACGTAAAGAAGAACGAAAAGCCACTAATCACTTTCCCTGGCATGCTAGAAAATCTACTGACATGACTAAGAAAAAAAAATTGTACATACGATCGAGAAGGTGAATGACAATGACCTTTTTTTTTGTGTTCAGTTTGTTCCTTTCTTTTGCTGGGCTCAAATCTCATTTGCGAACCCATGGGAAACGAGCCTCCACCATCTATTTTGCCTATATGTCTGTGCATACCTTTGAATGTAATGTATGCCAGAAGGTCTGAAAATCTAACAGAGGCCTCAAAAGACATTTTAAGATCCAGAAAGATCAGAAATTATCTGCAGCTCTTGGTGGTCCAAATCGGATGTGCAATCTATGTGGGTGTCCCTTCAGAATATTTGTCTGGGTTAAAAAGCCACATCAGATGCCATGGTGGTTCTCAGGTGTAGGTACAGGAGGTGGTCAAACTCTGCATAGGGAGTACACAACCCCCATATATATA
Source organism: Octopus bimaculoides (assembly GCF_001194135.2). Taxonomy (NCBI): domain Eukaryota; kingdom Metazoa; phylum Mollusca; class Cephalopoda; order Octopoda; family Octopodidae; genus Octopus; species Octopus bimaculoides. The sequence continues at coordinate 84,202,817 of NC_068987.1, forward strand.
TATATATATTAAATGATTTGGTTTTAGAGTCAAGTTTTGGCTGCTCTATCTAGCATGGTGGTATTTTTATTAGATACCCTTAATTATAATTATATATATATATATATATATATATAT
>NC_068987.1:84203079-84203774 GCF_001194135.2 Octopus bimaculoides
TATATACATATATATTTATAATTATATATGGTATATCATTGTCCATTTGTGGGCATGCGTCCTCAGCCGTTTTAATAATTACTTCCAGGTATGGTCACCACACAATATGAAATTAACGACGGACCTCGAAGCAATCGAACGAAGCTATACCAAGAAAATCATCTCAATGCAACGTAGCGGCTACTGGGAAAGATTAAAAGTGTTAACACTATTCTCTCTAGGAAGAAGGACAGAAAGGTATGCAGTGATATACATCTGAAAAATCTTGGAAGGCTTTGTACCAAACACTGGCATTGAAAGTTACACAAGCAGCAGAACGAGGCACCACTGCATAGATTCCAGCATCGTCATCATCATCAAAATACAGGACCAAACACTGCAAAAGCTTGGATTTCAAGCGTCTGTAGCTCTTTAATATCCTGCCAAAATTCCTGAGAGACCTGCATGGTGTGGATGTAGGAGCCTTCAAAACAAAATTGGATGTCAAGGGTTCCAAATGATCCTACCACTTGGATGGAAACACAGATGGAAACACAGATGGAAGGACAACAGTGTCAAAGTCTGTCGTTCACCAAATGCCACATAGCAGAGGAGGTTTCAAACAATGGTGTAGTACAGCCACCTGCGTTGCCTCAGAATGACCGAACTTTAAAGCTAAAACAATTTAAAGAGTTTAAGAAATATATATATATATA
>NC_068987.1:84204190-84206188 GCF_001194135.2 Octopus bimaculoides
ATATATATATATATATATATAAGCGCGTATACATACATGTGTCCATGTATGTGTGAATTTGTTGAAATTTCCAGGTCATGTACATCTACATAGTGATAGCAACTCGAACGAACAGTCGTAATCAGGTTTTGGTTGTAAAGTTATGTATTGCACTTTATACAAACTCCCCTTTCTCGCAGAAGTTGTTTAGTTTCTTCCAAACGTTCCCTCGCATATTTATATTTTCTGTAACATACAGCTATTTCAATACACATGGACACAAATCGTATTGCACTATTCCTGAAACATAGGGAACACAATTATTGGCATATATAAAGCGATACGAAAATTTGACATGTATATAGAAAAAGTACACACTCAGGTACACACACATACACCTAAACACAAACACACAGACACATACACACACCAACATATACAGATAAAGCATGCATAAAAATTACTTTTTGTGTATATATATTCACATACATCGTATAACTACATATTGAAGTTCATGTGCGTGTATGTAATGCATACATACACACATACATGCACATATACATACATATATATACATATAAACATTTGTATATATGCCTCTTATATACTTATGCATAGACATATGTATGTGCGTGTGTGTGCGTGCGTGTGTGCATATAAAAATACAGGTATAAACATTCAAATATACATACATGTATATAAAGGTATTTATATTTATATTTAAATATATATTCACACATGCATATACTTGCTCACATTTACATATACATATAAATATTTACATACACATATGTGTGTATATGTATGTACACGCACATACGCACACACACGCACACACACGCACACACACGCACACACACGCACACACACACGCACCGCACACACAAACACGAATATATATATATATATAAACATATGTACGGACACATGCATACACACACGCACACACATACGCACGCAAATACAAACTCACACATACACATTTATGCACGTGCATCGTTATGTTGGCGTCAAGAGCCATTTTGAAATTGACGAGCTGGGATGTTTGTAATAATGGGAGGAGAATATAGAGTGTAGATCGATAGAATAACAGAATTTTCAAAAGATATTGTTGAGCAGAAATACATATGAACAATTTCGTTTGATTTATGACATCACGAATGCATTTGATTTAGCCAAAAAAATGTCCACCCCAGATTTCATTCTGAAAGATGGTGTAAATTTGTGAAGCAGCTAATCAATAAAGTTTACCGAAAAGAAATAATTATGGAATATAGAGCTTTATCGATGGAATAAATTGCAAAAATTTATTTCTGATGTTTGAAAAGATAAAGAAGACTTATGATGCTTACTAAATACAGCGAGATAAATATTTAAAACAACCATAAAATATTTTTTTTTCACATTTCCATCATTTATATGAACGAAATATATTAAACGTTTTTGGCTTATTTTTGGCAAGGATAGCTGTTAAGTGTGTGCCTGTGTGTGTGTAGTATAGTATGTATGCATGTATGTATGTATGTAGGTATGTATGTGTGTATGTATGTATGTATGTATGTGTGTATATATGTAGGTATGTACGTATGTATGTATGTATATATGTATGTATGTGTATATATGCATATATGTATATATATATACATATGTACATATATATATATATTTATATATATATATACGTATATATATATATATATATATATACATATGTACATATATATATATATTTATATATATATATACGTATATATATATATATATATATATGTAAACACACACACACACACACAAACACGCACACGCACGCACACACAAATATACATACATATGTGTGTGTGTGTGTGTATGCATGTTTGTAAGTTACAATAATATACAAGGACATTTTCGTATGTATGAATATATATTCATATATATATAAATGTATATATATGCTTATGTGTATATGTACACACACACACACGCACACACACACACACACACACACACACACACACACACACACACACACACACACAC
>NC_068987.1:84207158-84211658 GCF_001194135.2 Octopus bimaculoides
ATATATATATATATATATATATATATATATGTGTAAAAGAAAATGATAATATTGTAAGAAAAGATGTCCTGAACATCATGATTTTACAGCTCTTCCTGCTTATAAGATGCAGTTCACTCGTACTTAAATGCTTGTGCATATATATCTTCACTGGAGTTTTAAAATGAAAACCATTTTTAGTTTGGAAAGCATATACATTTAAATATAAACCAACAGATCCACATTAGCGTCGAAAAAAAAAGCATATACACATGTAGGAAGGGGCGTAAAGAGTTCGAGAGTCATTAGCCCTCTCTCAGTAAAAATATATTACGGTAAAATTTTATGTATATATTATATGTGTAAAAGATAGGTATATGTGGAACGCCTATGTAAAAAAACAACTGGTAATGGAGATAGATAGAAAGTGATAGAATCAAACACAACAAACGAAAAGGAATCAGCGTTTATGAGGGTCAAAATCATTTTCCTACATAAGGATCCTAGCCACATTGTAAATTAGCCAATTAGCAATTAACAGGTCAAACGCTGGATGATCCGGGGAAACATGTTTCACATAACATAATTCTGAAACAGGATATATAGAAAACAAAATACAGATAAGTCAAGAAACAAAATTTCTATTTAAAATGAAAAGAAGGAAGCGTCCAAAGCGAGCAATCATATGTGTTTGTGTATTCGCGTGTATGGTGTGAGTATGCATGCGGAAGTGTGTAAATATTTGGAGAGAAACTTGGTCCCATATTGATACATGTATATCGTCATACATATACATTCTCAGAGGTGCACACACACGGAACTATACTTATAAACATGCAGAGCAAGTAATATCTATATACGGAAATACACATATAAGCACTCTCTCTCTTTCTCTCTCTCTCTCTCTCTCTCTCTCTCTCTCTCTCTCTCTCTCTCTCTATGTATAAACATATATATATACACACACATATATATATATATATATATGTATATATATTAAAATGTATCTTTATCCAGAACTCTGGTAATATTGTCATTTGATCTGAAGTCAAGTGCAATTCTTACGCAACTTATAAAAGTCTGAAACATGCATAAATTATTATCATTAACTGCACAATCCAATTTTTTATAAACTATATAGTACTCTTTGTATGAGTATGTCAGTAATTCAGAATTTTGAGATGTTTTAAGTAGAAATAGTTGTATATCAAAGCTCATAAATTTTGAAGCTATCGCTGTACTATTTTGCAGTACCATGGCTTTGAGCAATTTGAATTTTCGTGGATAGAAGATTAGGGAATGCCAGCCATATCAACTCTCTTACTGTTTTGTTTTTGTGACTATGAGTTTCCCTCTTTCTCCCTGTCACGTTTTTTAATACAGACACACTTACACACACACACACACATACACACACACACACACACACACACACACACACACACACACACACACACACACACACACACATACACACACACACACACACTCTCTCTCTCTCTCTCTCTCTCTCTCAAACACACACACATACACAAACACACACACAGAGAAACACACACAAAACACACACATACACACGAAAATGTGTGAGATTGTATTTTAATGAATGAGAAAAGAACACGCGCACACATATATACATGTATGTATGTATACATGCACATAAATGTATGTACATAAATATATATATATGTATATATATATGTACGTATATGTGTGTGTGTTTGTGTGTGTGTGTGTGTATGTGTGTGTGTGTGTGTGTGCGTGTGTGTGTTCATATGTATGAATGATTTATGTGTTTGTTTCTATATTTCTATTTATACTGAGGTTCTTTCTGTTGTGACCACTTATGCTTTTTAACCTAACGTTTTGATAAATAGGCAGCGATGAAATAAATGTCAGACTGAAGAAAGCAAGTGGGTGTAATTGACATGATCGTCTAAAAACTCTGAAAGAGTCACATTGGCAAGGCCTCAGTACAGTTAGCAAAACGATACAGTTAATACTGCACGTGTTTACTATTTGTGGGTTTAATGTATGTAGCAGTATACGGGGTTTAATGTATGTAGCAGTATACGGAGTTTAATGAAAAAGTATCGCGACTGGTGCTATGAAAATAAAAGTACAACTCTTATCATTCGAGCTTTCAAGCCTCTTCGAAGTAATCCCCTTCTAAATCCAAATGCTTTATCCAGCGTCAATTCCATTGATGGAAGCATTCCTCGCGTTTCGTTTTTGTAATATCGAGCAGCTGCCTCGTCGCATTCTCTTGGAGTTCCACGGCATACCGAAATCTTGCTCCTTTCGCATGGGATTTATTTCAAGATTTGATTTCGGGGTCATAGTCTTAGACCCACGATGCGTCCCCTGTTACACCTTCCTCGACACAATGAAAGAGATCTTGTCCAGCTGAAAACCGATATTCTTTTTGAAACGACCACACTGTACACACTTTACTTCCAAGCACTGCTATAAGCAACAAAAGTGAGCGAGAACGTTATAACTAACTGTGCATTCTCAACAGAGTTTAAGGTCAATTTTTGCCAAACAGCTTCACTCTACACGCTTTAGCTCCGTTACAATAGCTAAACTTCCAATACATTTTGATCAGACATGATTTATCGGTTAGCATCTGCTAAGAAAAATAATTATTGGGTAGTAATTTTTCTGACATTCACATTATGTTTTTTTAATTTCTAGTCTTCCTCCGACCTTGTGAAATGCAGTACAAATTTGTAGTTGAAGGGTTCATACTCTACTATAGAAATGTTGAGGTGCTCTTTTGTTTGATTCAGTTTATAATCTTATTGGATGACTAATATCACTCATCGCAAATGAAATTAACAGATATACGTTTTTCTATTTTTTATTAATGACAGGAATATATTTTATCTTTTACTTGTTTTAAACATTAACAACGACCATGCTGGGGCACTGCCTTGAAGAATTTTTAGTCGAACGAATCGACTCCAGTTCTTGTGTTTTTAAAGCCTAGTTCTTATTCTATTGGTCCTTTTTGATACATCTTTCATCTTCTCGAATGCCGCAGAGTGAATTCTGCATTCTTGAATGTGAAAGTGGAAGCTGGAATATTTCATGACGTATGCAGAAATAATTTCTGGGAAAAAATCACATGAAGCAGGCTAGCGTGCTATCCAAGTTGAGATTTAAATTTTAACGGTTTACTTAATTGCTAACACATTATCAGATGTTAGTTCTATGAATTCTCAAAATACCCTCATGAATCTTTTAGCTCCCTATGACATTTTCGTTCATCGCCAGAGCTTGTTAATATTATTAACCCTTACTAAGAACAATAGGGAAGTGAAGAGGCAAAATAATAGGAATTTATTTAGTTTTTTTTTTTTTTTTTTTTCAAAGAGAAATAATCATAAAAGGAAGTCATGAATGAAAAAAAATTGCTGTTTCTTTTTAATGACGATTGCTCCCTTTGAAAGTTCTCTTCTTCTCATCATTAATAGAAATGTTCTTCCTTGACTTATTTATATTTCGTTTTCTATATATTTTGTTTTAGGATTTTGGTAATTGTCTCCTTTTCAAGAATTTCTGCGGACTTTTATCTTGCTGAATTGATTTTAACAGAAATTTTATTGTAGAATGAAGGACAAATGAAATTCGAATCATAAGAAAAGGAAAACAAAGAAGAAAAGTATAGTTGTTAAGATTCATTTTGCAAATTTCTCTTCCTTTTGTTTTTCTTTGTTTCTTAATTTCAAATTTGTTCAGTTGCACAATATTCAATTGCATTAATGTCCACAGACACCTGCTTGATTTTTCCTTTAATTTCAAAATAGGACACATCTCTCTCATCCTATTAAAACAAAATGAGAAGTGCACGGAATGCAATAATACAACAGTAGCAGCAATAACGGTAACAAAATCCACAGCAACAATAACAGAATATGGATAATTTGAATGAAATTTCGATTAGCTCAAAATTTGTTTTATATTTTCAATTATGACACATTCGTTGGAATTACAAATGAAATAATTCATAAACTATGACTAATAAATATCTTAACACGAAGTTTGGTACGCCGGCTTGAAATGCAAGCGCATATTTACGCGTGAAAACACACATTCAAGCGCTTCTAAACAGAAAACAGAGACACTGACAATCAAATACAAAAAAGATACGTTAGGGCGCCAGACTAAAGAGTATACGCTACATCGCTTCTGTGTCCTCTGTGTTCAGAGTGATGAGAATTAATTTTTAATTTATGAAAATATCATTGAATTTCATTTTAAATCCCAATATTAAACGTACACACGTATATTACGAGTCTGTGCATAAGTTTATATATGCATATATGCGTGGCTGTGTTGTTAGAAGATTGCTTCCAAACCACATGGTTCGAGCTCAGTCCCTCTGCGTGGAACCTTGGACAAGTGTCTTCTGCTCTAGCCTCGGGCCGACCAAAGCCTTGTAAGCGGATATTTGGTAGAGAGAAACGGAAAGAAGCCCGTCGTATACATACATACATACATGCATACATACATACA
>NC_068987.1:84211758-84211969 GCF_001194135.2 Octopus bimaculoides
TTTGTCCCCCCCAACATCGCTTCACAACCGATGGTGGTGTGTTTACGTCCACGTAACATAGCGGTTCGGTAAAAGAGACTGATAGAATAAGTACTAAGCCTCCAAAGAATAAGTCCTGGGGTCGATTTGCTCGACACAGTCAGATGACTGAAACAAGTAAAAGAGTATATGTATGTATTTCTATATACATACATATATACATACATATATA
>NC_068987.1:84212958-84215636 GCF_001194135.2 Octopus bimaculoides
TATATATATATATATATATATATATATGCATATATATATATACGTACGTATATATATTTAGATATATGCATATGTTTATATATGGTTATGTATATACATATATATATATATATTCTCGCACATAAATAACCGCTGGTGCAATAAATGCGTGCGTGTACTAGAGTATACCGTACTCTAGGTATTGAATATTAATCCATTAAATGCTGTAGGAGCCAAACAGTGGTTTCATATTTTGGTATAAAAAGACAGAAATATTGAGGGGAGTGGACAAGTCGATTACATCGACCACAGTACATAACTGCTACATATTTGATCGGCAACCGAATGGATAAATGATAGCAATGTCGCATTCTTCGGTAGAATTTGAACGCAGAACGAAAAATGAGGAAGAAATATCACTAAATATTCTCGTCGAGACGCCACAGACTCCGCCAGTGCCACCACCTACGTATGATTTAAATAATATTTATCATTAATAGAGACTGTGGACTTTAAAGTTTTACTTCCTTTCCATATCGAAACAGTCTTTGATGAGATGGAATTTTCCATTTACATACTTACATATACGCATGCATGCATCTATCCCTCCATCCATTCATCCATCCATCCATCCACCCATACATACATACGTACATACATACATACATACATACATACATACACACACACACATACGTGTGTGTGTGTGTGTGTGTGTGTGTGCGTGTGTGTATGAATACGTTTATAAGCAAGAGCGAATGGATTGAGCAACATCCTTAATTGCATCATACTACAATCGTTTCATCACCACAATGCCATTGGATCTTTGCCGAAACATTAATTTATAACGCATGAAACGACACATTGCTATCATTCAGTTATATTTGTAAGTAACAACTCATAAGGCAACGAGTTTGTCAAATCGAGACATATTCCACAGAATACCTAAATTAAGTGGATTCTGTTATGAGCATTACACTAATATACCACTGTTAAGCAAAATCAAACGAAAAAAGTCAAACACCTTTCGTTTATAAACCCCAAATATTGTTCAACTCGCCAAGGGAATGATAAAAAAATATGAAAGAAAAAACACGGATATTTAAACTAATAAATAAAATGATCAAATAAAAGTTATCTTACAAGCCATCTTTGTTTCTACATAGTTCCTACTTCATGATGCCTCATATCTCCCTTTGCAAAAAACAATTCAAATGATACTTTCTCTTTTACTCAATGCTCTTATCTACTTCGAGTAATTTAGACTTGGTCTATGCTAAAAACAGACCAGCAGGTTGTGTCTTTATCGAATAAATAATCCATTAAATAACTGGCAGTCTGCGTTTACGACAACGAGGCTTCCAATAGGTCCGATCAATAGAATAGTCTGTTCGTAAACTTGACATGCAAGTGGCTGAGCACTCCAGAGCCACGCGTACTTTTAACTTAGCCTTTAGAGAGGTTCAGCGTCACATAAAATGTAGCAAAATCGGACCTTTGAATTACAGGTACGGCTCATTATTGCAGGCTGAGTGGATTGAAGCAACATGAAAGCGAATTGAAGTGAATAAACCACGCTTCCGGAAATCTTACGTTCGCCAATTACCCTTTCTACTAAGCAATTGAATACATCTTCTAAAATTAGGAGACACATAAATACATATATATTCACAGATAGACATGTACTTACATATGTACATACATGCTTACACAGATGCTGGCCTTGTAGGAAACATTGAAACCAATGTTAGTAACTCAAACTTTATTCCTTACAACACCGCCGTGGTCTATATATCATTTGTATGACATGGAAAATATTCTGACAGCATTACTCAGAAGATGTTGGCATAAATTTTAATATTCCCCAAAGGCTTCGTCTCCATGTCCTCCGTCCTCTACAAAAAGCACACACGTATCACATCACAACTCTTAAGACAAAACTATTTCATCTCAACTGCTTTCTTCAACGTCATACCAAACCCCACAAGAGAAGAAAAAGATCTCATAACATTCAAAATTTGATGAACATCTCAAACAAATTCCAGATAAACCACATACACTCGCATATACCTCTGTGAACAATTACTTTTTACTCGAATAGGCAACAGTATCCAAAGAATGACCTTAATACGAAACATCATTAAATGTATATTAAACGGCGCTACTAAGTTACTCATGGCGTGAGCCAATTCTGGCCCAAATGTATTTAAGCATCTAAGTTTACATAATATTATATTATATTATATTATATTATATTATATTATATTATATATATACATATATCAATAATTCCATATGTACACCTAGATACATACATACACACACACATACATATAAATACACACATTATTCAACTACGTACGCATACACACACGTCATTAATGAAATAATCAATAATGTATAGTAACCACGATAAAATCAAAAATTAGAGATTACCATAAAGTTAAAAGATAAAATACAGTGAGCAAACACTGAAAAAGTTATACATACATACATACATACATACATACATACATATCTATCTATCTATCTATCTATCTATCTATCTATCTATCTATCTATTTTTATATATAACGTTGACCACTAAGGTGGACATTCAATGTGCTAGAAATAGATCACATCTTCTGTCTATTAAGACCTAAATTGTTTTCAAAACGAAATTTAGCGGAATACCAAGCGTATCTCTCTCTCTCTCTCTC
>NC_068987.1:84222998-84223718 GCF_001194135.2 Octopus bimaculoides
ATATAGAAAAAAAAATAATACGAGAACGTAAGAGGCGACAACAAAACATCCGGCCAGCTAGACGATACAAAAGAGTACAGGAAAAATCAAGGACGGCTCATTCGGAGTTTTCTGTCGTCAGTCGTACTCCAGGTCATCGTTGCAGTGTCAGCCAGTTACACTCGAGACTGCTCCAATCTGGCCGGCCCGAAGAAAATCTAAGCTAAGAGCATTACATTCTTTGGAAGAAAATAAGCGAATGTATACGAAAAGAAGGACGAAAAAAGAACGGAGAAATGGTACACAATTACAAATACAAACAATAGACATTAACAACTGGTGTCTTTCGACTAAGGATGAATTAAAATAAACTGGCGTGTGTGGAAGTGAAACCTTACGGCAGAGACAAAGATGTAAATCATGGGAAGGAATATGAGATGCTACACGGATGGTAGTCGAACCAAGAAAGAAAGGTCAGGCTGGGCGGAACACTGGTCACGTGGAAGGAGAGAAGAGGGATTGAAGAATAAGGGAGGGATGAGAAAGAGAGAAAGGAAAGGAAAGCGACAGAGTGAGGTAAAGGAGGACGGAAAGTGATGAGAATGAAGGGAAGGCTAAGAAATGTGAGAGAGGGTGGGAGCGAGAAAGAGAACAGTGGAAGGAACGAAGAAAGTGAGAATGGGACTAACAGACAGACTTGTATGTAAGTATATATATATATATATATATATATATATATAT
>NC_068987.1:84224131-84236090 GCF_001194135.2 Octopus bimaculoides
TATATATATATATATATATATATATTCATATATTTACACACAGACACAGACACACAAACCCACACTCACACACACACACACACACACATGCACACATATATACATGTGCGTCATGTATGTGCGCGCGTGTGCTTATACGTATTTTAAAGTATGTGTGTAAATGTATTTATGTATGAATACTTTCCTCATTTTATGACTCGCATTAACACTATTTCCGAAAGACTCTATTCAATTCCATTTGACTCTTCCCAGTTCTTATAAATGAAATTGCGTGATTTTCTACGTTGAAAACTTTCCCTTTTCGGTATAATTCTTACTGTATATGTTTATGCTATATATATATATAATGGAATATAACTTAATACAATACGGCATATATATGTATATAGACATATATCTATATTCATATATTTATATATACATATATTTCTATAAATAAATATGTGTGTACATAAATATGTATATATATATATATATACACAGACAAATGTGTGGTGTCTATTAACTTTTGAGGTAACTGTACATATCTGTATTTATGTATGTATGTTCGTGTGTGTATTTGTGTTTTGTGTGTGCGTGCATGTGTGCATATGTATGTGTGTGTGTGTATGTTGTTAAATGCAATCATTTTTTCATTATCGTTTATATCTTCAACAATAGATTCAGACCGTTTGAGTAGATTTAGTTTTTCATTCAGACACATATATTTCAATTAAAGCTTTTTGCTTTACACAACTTATTCTTTAATAACAATAGACTGAGATCAGTCATTTATGCCAGTCGCCGAAATCACTTCCTCTAGATCTTGATAAAGTTTAAATTTCTTCTGCGAATTATTATCGTTATGAGAAACACGGTGACCTAATATTCCTTTCTACTCTGGGCAGAAGGCCCGAAATATTTTGGGAGGGAGTCAGTCGATTAGATCGACACCAGTACGCAACTGGTACTTAATTTATCAACCCTGAAAGGATAAAAGGCAAAGTCGACCTCGGCGGAATTTGTATCAGAACGTAAAGACATACGAAATACCAGTTAGCATTTCGCCCGTCGTGATAATGCTTCTGCTTGCTCGCTGCCTTACGGTGACCTAATATTGAAGTAAGCTTTGAATATTTCCTATTTGGCTCAAACAGAATCATAACCATAATCACAAGATCATTTAGATACAGAGATCTTGTAAATCTATCTGAAAAAATATCCTTTGACTATAATATTGTTTCTGTTATAATATTGGCGTGATTGTATTATTTAGAATTCTGTGTGACAAATACACTTCTGTTTTCCACCTTATTCGTAATGTTGTTTCTAATTCTGTTTATTAACATTACTTTCAAGTGGTAAGTTGATGTTGGTTGAATGATATGTCAGCTACACCTTACAGACACAACATCGTGAATTGGAAACCAAGGTGTATACATTTGCTGAGAGCAATTGAGCTCCAAATACATTCAGTCCAGCTGATTGAATAAACATAGGTGAAAAGTAAATAAAATAACCAATAGTAGAGGATTCGATTGTGATTTCCGCCTAGCAAATAATAAAGCAAGCTTGCGCACTAATACTACAAGTTCGATTATCAATAGATGTTAATTCATTTCCTCACAGCGACATGGAAATTATCCATTTATATCCTCGTTTACTATACATATGCTGTGTCTGCCTGTGAAATAAAGCAGCTAAGGCAACTTGGTAAAGATCAATACAAATCATCTGTGCTTTTGGTAAGTTTTGAATGCAAACAGTTTCTGAATCTTGTTTGAAGTAATTTAATTTCACTTATGCTACTAAATGCCTTCAGAAAACTCATAAACTTAACATGGGAGTCACATGATTGCACACTTCTCTATGAATTTGCAGATATACACCAATCTGACGAATATATAGCAGAAGAGTAAGTAGTAGCTATTTCGATTACCAATGAAGTAAGGCTAGATAGAACGAAAGCAAGATTACACTATTTGTGTTTACTGTCTCATGAAATCAGAAGAGCATGAAGACACTTAAAGTTATTAACTCTGACTTTCGCTGTCATTATTTGAAGGACTTGGATGTTTTGTTCAATGACCCAGTGTTGATATACTGCTGAGGCTGACACTGTATTGTCCTCTAACATTGGCTGAAATTCCAGAACCAAATAAAAGATAATAATTTACTAATTGATGCTAAATTTCTCATCTGCTTCGTTTGTTTGTTGTAGCTGTGGCTATGACAGTGAGATGGTGTTTCCTTTTTACCCTTTTATGTTTTATGAGAAAATATGGTTTATATAAAGAGAAGCTTTGCAACTGAATTTTATTACCAGATCTGAATCAGAAAACCTGCTGTGAAGGAAAACATTGCGTTTCAAAATCTATTTGGAGAAATGCCATTTCCCAGCTGGGCGGGGATTCCAAAAATGTTGCGATAGGGTAAATATTATAAGGAGGTCAGAAAAAGTCAAGTCTTTTATATTTCGTTGTAGAAATATCCCTTTGAAGTTTATTTTATAGAAATTACAACCTCCACTCCATGGGATTGGCTTATTCAATATTTAAAAAGCAACATCGAAACCTGGATGTGAAACTGTCTATAACTATAAAATGAATGGAATATGTCAGACGATTCCAACCGATGGTATTCTTAATGAATAAATTATGTAAATAGTGTTATGCATTTTTAATAAAAACAACTTTATATAAAAGATGTATTATATATCCTGGGACACTATTTATATCTATCCAATATTTCTACTCGAACATATAATGCAACCAATAGGTGTTGTTATATATTTAATAAGCTTTTCGTAAACTTCGCAGGTAACGAATGAATACTGCTTCTTACTTCATATGTGTGTGTGTGTGTGTGTGTGTGTGTGTGTGTGTGTGTGTGTGAGGCACAATGGCCCAGTTGTTAAGGTAGCCGATTCGCGGTGGTAGGATCGCGGTTTCGATTCCCAGACCGGGCGTTGTAAGTGTTTATTGATCGGAAACACCTAAAGCTCTGGTGGCTCCAGCAGGGGGTGGTGGCGAACCCTGCTGTACTCTTTCACCACAAATTTCTCTCGCTGTTTCTTGCTGTTGCAGTTGTACCTGTATTTCAAAGGGCCAAACTTGTCAAACTGTCACGCTGAACCTCCCCGAGAATTATGTTAAGGGTACATGTGTCTGTGGAGTGCTCAGCCACTTGCACGTTAATTTCACGAGCAGGCTGTTTCGAGATCGGATCAACTGGAACCAACAGAGTGCCACGATATATATTAAAAACCCTATGTAGTCGCATTTTAAATATATTTTCGTTTCCTTTCCAACCACATGGTTCCGGTTTCGGTCTTTCTACTTGTGAGTTGATTTGGTAGAAGGAAACTGAAAGAAGCCCATAAATAAATATAACTCTGTGTGTGTGTGTTTGTGTGTGTGTGTGTGTGTGTGTGTGTGTGTGTGTGTGTGTGTGTGTGTGTGTGTGTGTGTGTGTGTGTGTGTGTGTGTGACTTTGTATCTGTGTTTGTCCCCCACCAGTGCTATACATCCGTCATTGGTATGTTTATGTCCCTGTGAATTAGCAGTTCGGCAAAAGAAAACCGAAAGATTAAGTACCAGGCTTGAAAAAGTCAGTACCGGGGTCGAATAATTCGAATAAATAGTTTTAAGCCGGTGCCACAGCATGGCCATGGTCTAATAATTGAAACTAGTAAAAGGTAACAGAACTTCGTGTCATTAATGAGGACATCGTATCATTAATCGAGATGTTAAAAACTGGATTCTGGAGTTTACTTTTTACTTGTTTCAGGCATTAGAGTGCGGCCAAGCTGCGGTGTCACCTTGAAGTAATATATATATATAAATACACGACGGGATTCTTTCATTTTCTGCCTACCAAATTTGGTTGGTCCATGGCTTGAGTAGAAGACACTTGTCCAAAGTGCCACGCTGTGTGTCTCAAACAGTGGGGCATGTGGTTGGAATCCCCGAACCATGTGGTTGGAATCCCCGAACCATGTGGTTGGAAAGCGAGTTTCTTACCATACAGCGACGCCAGCATCTATTTTAGGAAACTTTCTCTACAACACTTTTCTTATGCAAAATATCATACTGCATAACACAGCCATAGGAAAGCTGGGTGATTCGTATCCTGAGATAAGCACTGTATTGTATACATACATACACACACACACACACACACACATATATATATACACAAACGTGTATCTATACATACATCGATACATAAACACACACACACATATACATACGTACGTAGATACATAGATATTGTTATGATCCTTAAAATGCTGAATTGTTATAACGCCCACTTTGGTATATAGTATACTTAGTAAAACCAGTACAGCGACGACTATCTCTGACCGCCTGTTACGTACTCCGGTACTTCACGTACTTCTCTTTACTTACAGTAAATAGGTTATTCCATTCTTCACGTGGGAGGGGTATACCATTATTACTCATTCCCTACAACATCTCCCCTTTTAAATTTTTCTTAGAAAGTGTCATTTTATTTAGTAATATTTTTTATTCACCCCACCTTCAGTTTTGGAGATTCTTTTCGTACAATACTTTTTGCGATTGGCCTCAGTCTTCAGGAACTGTTTATGTGTTTATTTTCTCCCATTTGTACACCTGCGTTCAATCACCTGCAGTGGAACGTATCCTACAATCATTCCATCGGTTCCTCCATTTTCATTGGTTCACTTTCCACAAATCTCTTTTTCTATTCGTTCCTGTATATCTTTTGTCTGCCTGTTTTACTTTTTACCAAATACAACGTTTCACATTTGCATTTGCTAATTATGCCATCTTCCCGACTCTGCTTTCTGTTATTGTATTCCTTCATATACACTTTTTCACCAACTTTAAAGAATCTTACTATATCTTCCCTGGCACTTTTTTTCTTTTCTTGCCAGGTAACAATTTATCAAAGACTGATTTTACGTTCCTTGTAAACATCAGCTACCTACTGGTGAGCTACTTGCTGGTGAATTCGGATTTGACGTCACACAGTACACTCTTAAGAATTTTTGTAGAGCTACACCATTCGCGATTTCCTTATTTGATTTTCTAATGGCTGTTTTGAAGATATTGACAAAGCGTTCTGCCTCTCTATGAGATCTGAGATGATATGGCGCCGTAGTTATATGTTCTGCCATGAACGTTTCACAAAATTAAAAAAAATCGCTAGACACAAATTGTGTTCCATTGTCAGACACTATCTTGTCTGGGATTCGAAATCTCGCAATCAATTCGAGTAAAACTTTATCACAGTTGAGGAGATTCGTGCTTTATACTTATGAATTTCAGGCCATGTCGAAAAACTATCAACTACCATTTAGTAGTTAGAATCGTTTAAAGGACCAAAGAAATCGATGTGTACTCTCGAACATGGACCATCTACTTTTTATTGTGGGCAATTTTTCGTTTCGTTTTGACTTACATACAGGTGTTCCTGTATGTTTTGGCTGACATGCAGGTGTTCCACTCAATTTACTGCAATTCTTATTGTTTCAGCCGTATTCGAACGTTGACTGAACCGACTATATTTCCACACAGAACATCTATGGGCATGTCCCACAATTTCAATAGTTCCATCCACTCTGTGCCGAATAGATTAGGTGAACTTTTTAACACATATATCTTAACCTTTTTCGTTTGACCTCGAAATGTTACATTACATATGAATTCACCGAAAAAATATAATCTTTTCCCCGTAACACCATGTGCTACATTTTTTTGATTTAATTAATTTCGGCTTACCAATATATTTCCAAGTTTTGCCGTTATAATGGTGATATTAATTCCAGTGTCTAATTTCATTTTATCATTTCTATTTCTGATTTTCGCGTTCACAATTTTCTCGTCGTTATATTTGCAATTTCTTCCGATGACATACTGCTTATTCTTTTCCGTTGTTGTGACATTTCAATATCGTTCTACAGTGCGTCTTCATATTACCACTATATTACCACAACGAAATTACTCTACTTTTTTTTAAAATTAACAATTTTTCCTGAGTTGTATACATCGACATGCAAAATTTTGGTTTATTTCCTGTTTTTGTCCCGTTTTATAGAAAATACTTCATCTCTATTCTGACTATTTCGCACTTTTTTTTTTTTAACTTGGAAACAATCCTTCCGTTCGATTTCCTCTGTGTCATGTTTTAATTTGCTTATCCTTTCACATTCTTCTGACACTTGCTGTAGGGTTACATTCTAGCTTTGTTCCAGCTTTACGAAAATTCTTGTTCTAACTTGTGCGTCCTTTTCGGTAGTAAGTCCCTGTGAAAAAAATCGAGCATTTGAATATATGCGGCGTTAATTCGTTCAGCTTAAACTACTCGCATTCCCTGCTAACTCAGCCAGCGAATGTGATGTGGTCCGCGACGTTGTTTTTCTTCACCCACTTCCAACATGTGTTGAAAAATGAACTGTTTTCACTGAAATTTTTACGCAGTGTATCTATTGTGTCATTAAAGTTTATGTCCGAAGTTTTTGTTGGGAGTACATAATAACTGTGTCGTTCATGTTCTGTTGGCGCCAGTTTTCTCAAGATTAAGCGCGTTTTCATCTCGTCGTCCCAATCTTTACATTCTTTCTCGAAGATTTTCTCATATTTCCTGTAGTATGCTTCGAAGGTAACTCCTTCGTCAGGTTTGTATTTGAATTCTGCTATGGAGTTCGCGGCGTAGTCTGGGGAGAACAATTTTTTCTGATTTTCCTGACGACTTCAGTAATTGTAGCATATGTTGCTGTAATATTCTATTCTACTCTAGGCACAAGGCCCGAAATTTTGGGGGAGTGGGGCCAATCGATTAGATCGACCCCAGTACGCAACTGATTCTTAACGCGAAATAAAGTGTCTTGCTCAAGAACACAACACGCAGCCCGGTCCGAGAATCGAACTCAAAGCCTAGCGATCATAAGCACGACGCTCTAACCACTGAGCCATGCGCCTTCACACTCTTTCCGCAAATCATTAATAATTATTGTAGCGCTTACATCTTCCTTCCACGGAGAAAAAAGGTCGATGCAAAAAGTGCGTGGCGCAGAGATTAGGATGCTTCTCTCACGATAGCGAGATCGATGCTTCAATTCCAGGAACGTTGTGTTCCTGGAGCAAATCATTTCATTTCATATCGCTTCGGTGTACTCAGCTGTAAACGAGTAATGCTGTGACGGGACGGCGCACCGTTGACGGGAGAGGGGAAGTGTTGTTATCTTGGTCCCGTTAACGGTATGGAAACCTGCATGCCGGCCTTATGAGTCATACGAGTCGAGACATTTATCTCCTGATGATGATGATGATTATGATGAAAAATAGCAGCTATATCAAATAGTTGTTAATGAGATTACAAAGCAACATTACAGCGCAATATATAAATAATAACATTCGTGGCATGTGTCTGCCAACTGGTAATATGAAATCCCTCTGTGTTAATATATATGTCATTTCCATGTTTATTGTATATAAAACGGAATGGTTTCTGTAAGACAGACAGGCAGGCATACTCTCGATACACAAAACATAGAAATGAAGATTTCAATGTAAGAATCTATTAAATATTTCGGAACATCTTCATTTACAGAATCAATTTTAAATTTCCAGTCAATATTCATTAATGATTCATTTTAAATTAACCATTCTGTTAATACATGGATTTGAGGAAAACAATAACTCACCAGACTATATTGATTTCTTATATTAAACCAGCTCGTGAAGGCGCGTGGCTTAGGGGTTAGGGGTGTTGGTTTCATGGTTGTAAGATTGTGGATTCGAATCCTGGAGTGGGCGACACGTTGTGCTCTTGAGCAAAACAGTTGATTTTTACGTTGTTCAAACCTACTCAACCGGCAAAAATGAGTACTCATACAATACACTGACGTCACGTCCAGGGTGGGAATATATTATACGCCACAGAATCCGGGGTGGAGGGAAACCGGTTCTCTGAGTTTATATGACGCAGGAAGGATCTGTAGGGCCGGCGTTCCGTCCGTCTTTACGTTCTGAATTCAAATTTCGTCAAGGTTGACTTTCCCTTCTAGCCGATAAAATAAGCACCAGTTGAGAACTAGACTATAGTCTACGCAATCGACTTATCCCCTTCCAGAAACTTTCTGGCCTTGTCCCAAAACTTGAAACGAGAATTAAATCAGCTTACCAGTAATTTAATTGTAGAATCTTAAGAGTATCCTTTTCTACTCTAGGCACAAGGCTCGAAATTTTTTGGGAAGGGGACCAGTCGATTAGATCGACCCAAGTACGCAAATGGTACTTAATTTATGGACCCCGAAAGGATGAAAGGCAAGGTCGACCTCGGCGGAATTTGAACTCAGAACGTAAAGACAGACGAAATACCGCTAAGCATTTCGCCCGGCGTGCTAACGTTTCTGCCAGCTCGCCACCTAAGTATCTTAAGAATATCGACCAAAATATGTACCCGGTAGTTAGTTACGATCTTTGTTTCATAGCTTTCAATCACCTTCTAAATCAACTTCAGTTTTCATCGTTCTACAACTGATAAAATAAATGTCAGATGCATAGGGAGCATTAAAATGGATATCAACTCATAAAACGGATGTTGGCCGTTCAGGTTTTCCCGAATTACATCACTACTCACCTATTTCAAACATGTAGACACCTACACAAAGAGTAACGCGTGTAGTTATGTTATTTCGAAAACAAAAGAAAACAAAATTACGGTCTCACTAAAACTGATTTAAGAAATGTTTTCATATACAAGTTAGAGTTAGCGACAGAGTTATGTAACAGAAAAAGACATCCTGGTGTATCAAGATTCTCGTCTTTGTGTCAGTAGGTGTTAATTGTTTAACACTAATCTTGGTGGCTTTCTTTTTATCGTGGTCGTCTAAAATATTTGTATCTGATATATAAGACTCCAGTGAGGCACACGTTTTTTGTGTCGTTTATATTCATCAACTCAAAGCTGAATTGCTTTCTGGATTTGACATGGCAGTCAAATTTTGTGAATGGAAATTTCTTAAAATATATTTAAGAGAGCTTGCTTTCAAAGGGTTTAAAATGTTGAGTTGTCTGACGCTTGTCAGAAATTAGAGGGCTTAGAATTTGGGTTACTTTTGTATAGTGCAACACTATTTCTTTGGTGCTGGGCCTATTATGCAATTGTCTTATTGCACTGATGAAGGAAGCTGTGTCTTTGAGGTGTTGTTTTCTGTTCCTCACGACAGTAGATGCAAAGTTGAGGCGAGTAAATGCGTGGTTGGTTGGAGAATCTGGTAAGTAGTTTGTTATTTCAGACAAACAAACTAGTAAAGGCATAATCAGAAATGTTCTTTTTTTTATCTACTCATTTATTGTGATTTGAACACCTCACTAATAATTACATTATTCAGTCGAAATGACGAAAGACATGTTTGTATACTTTTCGGACAGAATTCTTTCAGGGAGAAATAATGTCTATCTTTTTGCCGTTGACGTAAATGGCATGCTTTATTTGTAGTTAAGATTTGAAGCATATAAAAAAAAATAAAAAAAATTAAACAGTAGAAGGGAGAAAGTATCAGTGTCATTACGTCCGGAGATAATGGGCTGAGCGTTGGCAATGAGATGATGTGGTAACAAAGAGGATGAAACTGGAATAGGGCTAGGCGTTTACTTCGCTCTGTGGATTACTGGGAGGCAATATAGGTCCTTTATTGTCTAGGATACTGCTGTTCGGAAACATCATGGTTTAAGAAGAACGAGCGAAAGGAGACTATAAACCTTTCCACTAGAAGCACAAGGCCTCAAATTTAGTCAATCACATCGACCCCAGTGCGTAACTGATACTTATTTAATCGAACCCCGGAAGGGTGAAAGGCAAAGTCGACCTCGGCGTTATTTGAACTCAGAACGTAGCGACGGGCGAAATACCGCTAAGCATTTTGTTCAGTGTGCTAATGATTCTGACAGCTCGCCGCCTTAAAGGAAACTACAACGTTTGAAGACATCGACTTGGAAATGTAACCGGACGCCTGATTTAAAAGCGGGAGAGAAATTAGTTGAGTAGTAGGGTTACTTCTGCAATTCCCTGAAATATGTTGATAGATGGATGAAGAAATCAAACAGACCAAACAGGGAATGCAGTTGTGGCTAAGTGTTGTTATGCATGAAGAATTAATGAAGAGAAAAGTATCTAAAAGCCCGAGGTGTAGTGCATGTGATACATAAGTTTGGTCACGTAAGGACCACTTTAATTAGACAGCTGTCAGTCGTTAGCTGCTGTTTTTGTTAAGTGATACGTCTGAAATAACACGAAGGTGGGTTCATGGCTAACGGCTGTTCAGAAGAATATTCCCTTTTACGAGTCTGTGATTATTTTGTTTGGAGTAAAAGAAAATTGTTCGAAGTGTTTTTAAACGTCAGTACATTTCTAATATAAAAGTGATAACTGGCCTAGAGAATGGAAAACGTTTCGGCCTCTATGCAAGAAGAAAAAAGAAATACGATTCAGAAAGACCTCAGAGTTCCGTGTTAAATGAAAGCATCACGAACAATAATTTCAAAATGTTCAGAAAGTTAACCTTAATGTAATCAGAAGCTCAAGGTTGGAGAAGACTGCAGTACTGCATAGACAACAGATTAATTTCAAACATAGAAGAAAGATTTTGAGAACCAGTAAATGTTTTTTTTTTTGAAAATGTGAACGCGATAAAGTAGACTATTTTGGACGTGACTATACAGAGGCGCCATATATTTTAAGATACCACTTTTTACGAAGAAGAAGAAATGTGATATGCAACCTGTGCAACAGAGTAAGGATATATTTGGGGATTGAAAAGCTTATACAATAGAAATATGACGATTATTATTTTCTGAGAAAAATATTTTGATAGCGCTAGTGCAAATTTGGTACTTGATCATTAAAACTAGGCTGGCCTTGGTCAAGCAGACCAACAAACAAGGGCGTTCCATACATGATCAATGTTTGGTAGCTAATTACTTACAGAAGATTTGCTATAAACTCTATCAACCTTAAACGTGAGTAGGTTTTGCGAAGCGATGTACAGACGTAGTAATCCTAAACTAGGATTGAAGATAAAACAGGATTTATAGAATCACAGAATCACTCTGACTCTCTCTCTCTCTCTCTCTCTCTCTCTCTCTCTCTCTCTCTCTCTCTCTCTCTCTCTCTCTCTCTCTCTCTCTCTCTCTCTCTCTCTCTCTCTCTCTCTCTCTCTCTCTCCCTCTCAACTTACCACTGAAAATTCTATTTTATTAATTGTGTGCTAGAACAATGAGAGGAAATGCTCAAAAGAAATTACATTCGGAAGCACTGGATGAAGCATCAGTGTTAAACCCGCACCAGGAACATGGCCCGCTGAAAAAAACACAGCGACTAGGAGTTATGATTGAATTAATGGTTAAGTTTTGTATTTATAGTAGCCTTAGCCATAAATGTAAGTATTATATTTAATAACCTTTAGCCATACCGCAGAAAAAAAAAACCTGTGTAGTTTTATCGAGGAATTATCTTAGTAGAAAGGTAGGTTATCGTTGAGGATTCGGTGCCTCAGTGATTTTATTTCAGAGAGAGCAAACGAATCATATGAAAATGTTTGATCTTCAGAAAGATCAAAGACTTTTTCACAATTTCTTCGTTGAAGCAATAGAAGATGCGTCTCTCCACAGGATTATGTTCTGCATACAAGAAAGTTGGTTAATATTGTAATTTTATTTAATAAATTTTATGTAATAATATTGATATTTATGAGTAATTACGTTTGCATGTATGTCTTATATGAGCGAGTATTTAATACATACATAGATATATATGTAGTTGCATAAGAATCGATACAAATGTTTGTTCGGATGTATATAGGCATGTGTTTACAAATAACGTACACATGTGTATATACATATATATATATATATATATATATATATATATATATGTGTGTGTGTGTGTGTGTGTGTGTGTGTGTATTAACGCTTGTATTGATATAAATATC
>NC_068987.1:84236175-84236988 GCF_001194135.2 Octopus bimaculoides
TATATATATATATATATATATATATATATATATATATATATATATATATGTGTGTGTGTGTGTGTGTGTGTTTGTATATGAAAATGCGTCCCTTTGACCTTTACATTGTCAAAGGAAAGAATGAAATGCAATTGAACGAAAAGCAACTACAAAACTCTACACATCTGAACAAATTCTAAACGGTAACTTAATCCCAAATTCAATCAAAAATAATTTTTCGAAAACACCTTTTCGTAACAAGCCACCCTAAAACGTAATTAGCACCCCGTGCAAACCCGGTACACCCAAGAAAGACTTTAAACCAACAGAGACGATACAACGCCAAAATTAACTCTAATGCATTGCTGTCCGACGATAGTTTAAATGGCTGAAACTTCGAAATCACTGTCAACAATATTCTTTGAAGTGGCAAAACACCCCTTAAACAAACGAATTCGTTTCGTACTTAATATTCGCAATTGTAGTTACGTGAACTCTCTGTAATGGGCATTCACAGAGCAATTGGTTGCTGAACCACTACAGTTCTTCAGAGGAAAACTTTTTTTACATTACACTTGCACTGATGAAATACTTGAAGCCGGAGAGATAGCAAGATTTTTAATTGATTTATTAAAAGAGAAACATATAAAGAGCAAAATATTGTGATAGAAAAAAACCCAATAAAAATACAGAAAAAATGATAAAAGAGAAAGACAAATAAAAAGAATAAAATGTGAAATAGTTGTGTATTAAAAACTGCAAATAGTGAGACAGAGAGAAAAGAATGAGGGAAGAGAGAGAGAGAGAGAGAGAGAGAGAGAGAGAGAGAGAGAG
>NC_068987.1:84237425-84242356 GCF_001194135.2 Octopus bimaculoides
TATATATATATATATATATATATATATATATATGCGTGCAGATACGTGTGTAACTGTATATGTCTATGTGTCTGTGAGTCGAGCAGCACGGCCTAGTGCTCGTGTTGTTCGACTCACAGACAGAAGGACATGAGTGCTATTCTGTGAATGGATAGCTCGTTTTGTAGTTGAAAATGGACTTCATTTCAGGTGACTTCCACTTACGAGTGCAAACTAAATGTTAGCGCAGTTGTCTTCTCCTCCAGCTCTCGTATCCTGAATGTGACACTGGGTGTTGATAAACGGGAATGTTAGGAAGGTGTATGTCAGTTTGGAACTACTTAAGCATAAACGAAAACATGGTACGTTGCCGAGTAATATTCTTTTACAAATTATGTGGGCTGCAAATACATACATAGAAACATAAATACACACAAGCACATACATAAACACACAAATACCACCCGCTTCATACATACTACACATATATGCTTGTGTGAAAGAATGTACATACATACGAGGGTTGTATGAAAAGCTTTGAGCCCTCAAGCCTTTTGAGCCTTGAAGTCTTGTATAATGTTTTATTTACATTTTTGAGCCTCAAGACTTTTCATATATATATGAAAATATTAAATTAAAATATATGCATATATATATATGATAATAATAATATATACATATATATATATATATATATATATATATATATCGTGTTGTCTGTCAGTATGTTTATCTATCTATCTATCCATCTATCTATCTCTCCCTCTCTCTCTCTCCCTCTCTCTCTCTCTCTATCTATTTATCTATCTATCCAAAAGTATGTGTGTATGGGAGTGTATGTATAGATATATATTAGTGCTTGTGCGTGAAACGGAGTAAGTACAACAATCTCTAGATTACGAAATGTATGTAATTTTCTAAATTGTTTCCAGGGGTTTTAAATATTTTGTAGATATCAAGCAGTTTCCATCCATTGTTTAAAATTCGATAAGAAATGTACCATCACCGTTATACCCTCGTATCAACATATTGACTTCTCTACATTAAAAAAGTATGTATAAATATGTTGTAATCATGTAAGACGTATCATGCATTTATTAATGCGGATATATTTTCTTTGGAAAACGAGAATTATACAGACTTAATCTCAAATGACTATAGTCTTGATTTTGGGAGTAGTTTAATCTCTTTCAAAATGCTAAACATTATTGTTGTTGTTTATTATTGTCTCGAGATTCATTCTTACTGGTGTTAAAAAGCTTTAGTAAGGTTTTCTGATGTAATTATATCCAGCAGGGATTCATCTATCTTTTTGCTTCAGCGTTCACAACAAAGATTGTTTCTGAATTCCGTTGTGTATAGAATCGGATCAATTAGAATGAACGAAAGTATTATACGATGTAGAAATTTCTGCTCGCTATTTGAGGAAATGAATATGAGGAAATTAGTTATTTTCAGAAATGAACATCAATAATAAAATATAAATTATTTGAAATGGATATTTGGATTTAATAAATCAATCTGTAGTGTTTCATTGTGTTCTTTCTGCGATTTCTGCTGCTCACTAAGGTCTTTGAAAAGTAATCTCAACACAGAAAATTGAATTTTCGCAATGCGCTCAGCAGCAGACGTATGTATCATTATGAGAACTGATTAGCTGTCCAGGAAAGCGATAACAAGCTTTGATGTTATATTTTATGTGACGTTTTTGTAAGTTTAATTAAAATTCTTAAACAGTTTGCTTAAACTAGCAAATTAATGAATAATAAGCATCCTTATTAAAATATCGATTTAGATAAAAATAATGCGTCACTCTATGGGAAAAGGATAAATTAGATTAGTATCCAATTTAAGAGAAATGATCGACTGTACAAAATAATGTTTTCTTGATTGTACATAAAGATAGTGTTCTTAATATAGAAACTTATATAATACTTAATAATATTGATACAGTTCAGAAAACGCACAGCCGCCATTTTAGGTTTCGTTATGAAGGTGAAATTTAGATTATTTTCTATTACGAAGAAAGCTAAAATAACTTGTGAGTAATTGTTTTCGTTTTGCTGTCAGGCTACAAAGAAGGAAATCATTTACTTTCTCGTCTCATCAATCATGTTGTAATCTATTTTTTTAAAACTTCAATATTTTTTATTTGTTTTCCTTGTCTTCAGATCTTCTGAGGGAATATAATAATTTAATAGAAATATTGTCGTCATCACTGACTTCAACTTTAACAGTAACGATAAAGAATTGTTTTATTGGATTAGAAAAAAAATAATTTTATTAAAAGTTAAACTAAGCCGGCAGAATAGACAACGATGTCAACTGAAATTAAATCTACTACAACTAGGATTCGATGCTTAACTAATTAAGCTGTTCTTCTACATTTTCTATGTCCTGCTGTTTTGTTTAAATTCGTTTCTACTTTCACGGACATGAAATAAATAAATTCGTTCATTCTTTGGAAACATTTCCCATTTTAATAAATCGATTATAACAATAAAAATGCTAATTATTACAAGTATTATTTGTTCAAATGTTATTAAAAAATTATTTGTTCAAACTAGATGAGCGCAAAACATTATATAGAAAATATATTGTCGTCTAAATTAATTATAGTATATTACGTTTTGGATGCCGAAATAATCTAGGGGTAAGACGACAAATAAAAGAGTATAGTTATACATACACGCCTGCATATACACACACACATAATACATATATACATACATACAAGCACATGCACACTCACACACATGCACGCACACACGCACAGACATACATGCACACATATATACATACGTACATACAAGTATATATTTTTGTGTGTATGTATGTAGAAAACGTTCGATCAAATCTTTGCTTAGCAGCAATGACCTAGAATCAAACAAGTGCCAAGAAAAAAATTGCTTATGTTTTTAAAACAAACCATCGCTGCTTGAGCATTATGTACCTGGCAAGGACACGATAAGCTACAGACAAACTATACGCCATAATGTGGGAAAGACTATTGTTCGTTTTACAGCCAGGCAATCTAGATAAGTGTATGTGTAAACGCTAAGTTTAGAATAGGAGCGACTGATGAAGGAAATGTTCTCTGTGTGTTTTCCTATGTGTTCCTACCGTTGTCCGAAAAAAAGTTTGTCTTCCGTGCTTTGTTTATATTCTTGTTTTACATTTTGTCCACATTTTTTGTGACTTCCTGTACGCAGATATACATCTATATATACATGTAGATGTAGGTATGTACATACATGTATGTATATATGCATATACTCACATATTATTTGTATTTTATATATATATATATCAGGAAGAACTATGAAAGCATCTGGAGAATACAGAAAACATTTTCCGTTTGTTATATACGAACGAAAATTGCAGCAACTTAACAGGCTTTTATTCTCAAGTAAGAGAAATATGACAAATGATGCTTCACCTTGACAATAGCGGAAGAATAACTATGTACAACTGGTTTGTGTAGGACACAATATTTAGTTATTGATGAGCCTCTAAGAATATTTCAAGATTTAAACCAAATAAGATATATATATATTATGATACACAGGACCCTTGAATTTTGAAAGCAAACGAAATGTAAAATCTTGATAAGTCCATTGCTTAAAAGTGGTAAACAGAGTGAAAGAGGTAGAATTCTATATATCGTCGTCGACTGTCAACAACGGAGTGGTAAGAAGTTTGTTTCTCGGCCACATGGTCACGGTTTCAGTTCCACTGATCAGTACCTTGGACAAGTGTCGTTTACTCTATCCCTGTTATAGTTGCTTCGGGCCGACCAAAGCCTTCTGGATGGATTTGGTAGACGGAAATTGACAGAAGCCAGTTGCGGTTATATATATACAAAGAAAACCAAAAAAGGTAGAAGAATGTAACAGGAGACGACAAAGCATCCGGACAGTTAGACGATACAAAAAAGGACAGGAAAAAACAAAGATGGCTCGTTCAGAGCTTCCTATCCTCAGTCGAGTTCCAGATCATCTTTGCTGTTTCGGTCGGTTACACTCGAGACTGCTCCAATCTGGCCGGCCCCAAGAAAGTCTAAGCTAAGAGCACTAGACTCATTGGAAGAAGGCAAGCGAATGTATGCGAAAACAAGGACGAAAAAAAAAACGAAGATTTGGCACACAATTACAAATACAAACAACAGGACATTAACAACATCTGTCTTTCGACCAAGGACGAATTAAATTAAGCTGGCGTATGTGGAAGTAAAGCCTTACGGCAGGGACATAAGAGATGAAAGTTGTGGGAAGGAATATAAGAAATGCTACGCGGATGGTAGTCGAACCAAGAAAAAAAGTCATGCTAATATAAAGTTTATAGATGAGAATGAGATATTCTCCGTATAGAATATACTTATAGTGCTCAGCAGGTTTAAACTTGAGCTGGTAGTGGAGAAAATGTAAGAATAAGCAAGTTAGGCTGGTCAATATACAAAGAATTGTAAATCCATTAAATACAAAAAAAGCATATAAGTTTACATACAATAAGGTCCGATTACACAGACTAGAAATAATATCAAGAATTAAAGGGGCCGAAGAGGAGTATTACAAATCCAACAGTTTTTTATGGAGGCTCGGTGGTCCAAATTAAAGATTACATTTGAGATGTTGACCGAAATATGCTTCTATCTTTAGTCCCTTTTCCGTCAACACCTGAAATGTAAGATTTCTTTCCTGAAGACGGAGGCTCGTATCATCTGGCGATGAAATCAATTTCTAATTATTAATTTGGACCATCAAGACCCCAGAAACTGAAGTTGGATTTGTAATGCTCCTTTTTGACCCCTTTAATTCTTGACATCGTTCCTATTCTCTGTAGGTCGGACCTTTTTCTATGTAAATATATACATTTTGTATTTAATCTATTTAACATTCTTTGTATATCAACCTGCTTAATTTGCATACCCTTATATCTACTCCTATATATAT
>NC_068987.1:84244761-84247880 GCF_001194135.2 Octopus bimaculoides
TATATATATACATATATATTCATACATATATACATACATACATACATACATATATATATGTATATGTGTGTGTATATACATATACATATATATATATATATATACAAACACACACACACACACACACACACACACACTCAAATACGCACACACACACATACACACACACATATATAAGAGTAAATATTATTGCAATGAATCGCATGTGTATTATTTAGATTCGTTTCATTTTTGTTGAAGGCTTCATGAAAGAAACTTATATTTAATAAATTGGCTTGTCACATGAATTCGTTATTTTTTTTTTACTTTCTCAATCATTTTCATCCTTTCAACTGTCATTTGAATTAATATGAAGATATTTTTAATGCAGTGTTTTTTTTTTTTATATTTTGTAGTTCACCTCTTCCGCTACCAATTTTATTTATCGTTTTCGAAATTTGAATATATATTTAGCTGTTTTTAGAGATATGGTGATGGTGTGCCAAGTGGAAGCAAACGAACAGATATATCTGACAATCCACTATTAGGCAATAAAGTTTTATTAATGTGAAATTGTGTGAAAATTTAATTTCAAAGGAGTAAATTAATTATCATGCATTAGAAGAAGGTGTTTTATCATTTGTTAATTTTATGAAATTACTACCTCAAAAATGAAAATCTAAATATTTATTAGCCCACAATGGGCTAAACATAGAGGGAACAAACAAGGAGATTAAGTCGATTACATCGACCACAGTTCGTAACTGGTACTTATTTCATCGACCCCGAAAGGATGAAAGACGAAGTCGACTTCTGCGGAATTTGAACTTAAAACGTAAAGACAGACGAAGTATCGCTAAGCATTTCGCCCGGCGTCCTAACGTTTCTGCCAGCTCGCCGCCCTCTATAGATATTAACAATTTAATAATTCAACACATGCCGGACAAAATTTCAGCAGCATTTCTTCCGAGTCTTTATGTTCTAAGTTTAAATTCCGCCGACGTCAAATTTACGTTTCATCCCTTCGGAGTCGATAAAACAAGATTGCAGTCATGTACTGGGGTCAATGTAATCTACTTGGCCCCTTCCCTCAAAATTGCTGGTCTTGTTGAGGGGATGCTATGATTTCAGTCACTTATGTGCCATAAAAACCAGCAACCAGCTTTAAGAGACAGTAGTAGTAGTAGTAGTAGTAGTAGTAGTAGTAGTAGTAGTGGTAGCAGCAGCAGTAGTAGTAGTAGTAGTAGCAGCAGCAGCAGCAGTAGTAGTAGTAGTAGTAGCAGCAGCAGCAGCAGCAGCAGAAGCAGTAGTAGTAATAGTAGTAGCAGCAGCAGTAGTAGTAGTAGTACTAGTAGTAAAAGTGGTAGTGGCAGCAGTAGTAGTAGTAATAGTAGTAGTAGTAGCAGCAGTAGTAGTAGTAGTAGTAGTAGTGGTAGTAGTAGCTCCACTCAGGCGACAACCCTCCGACACACGGATCTGTCTCAGTAGTCGTTGCTAATGAGGATCGTACGAGATTGGTGTGCAAATCTTGCCTCAATCGTTTTTAGTCACCTCTTACGACACTGTTATGTCTCAGGCTACTGCTAACTAGCACCTTCGGATGATCTCTACTCAACCGCTACACAACTGCTACTCGACTGCTACACAACTGCTACTCGACTGCTACACAACTGCTACTCGACTGCTACTCAACACTTCTACCACGGCCAGACTACCTCCTTTTATATGTCTTGAGAGATCCTACTTCTTAACCTGGGGCGGCGACACAATAGACATGTAGAGGAAACATTGACCTATTCTTTGACATGCCGGTCCCCACACAGCACAAGAAGAATAATTGGGCTCAAGAAAAAGAAAAGAAAAAGATTTGAGATAGATATAATACGAGGTTAAACTCTAATAAACTTCTGGTGATTTTTTTCTCACAATGGTCAGGAATATTTTGGTCAAGAATATTTTGAAGCAGTCGAGTGCAAAAAAAGACCTAAAATGCTTGGAATAGTTTCTTCATGACGTACTAGTTTGTTTCCTTATTCACATGACTATAACTAATAAAATGCGACTCACTTGATCAAAAGATATATATTTGGTCCAGATGATGGTTAATGTTCCGGTTTCATTTCAGCCATTTGGAGATAATACATTTGGGAACAATTCGTTCAAGCCACATTATATATTTGTACGTCATAACATCATTCGTATTTCCGAGGGACCACCATAAAAGGATTCCACAAAATTAGCATCTTTTTCTGAATCATTTATTTGCCCTACAGTCATTAAATTCTGTAAGCCTACTTCTGGTCAAGAATTTCAGCAATTCCATTTTTACATTCATGTATTGTTCAGAAAGTTGGCTCTTCTCTTATCTAAACTGTTGACGTTTCTAATAGCTTTGATTTCTTACTCATTTGATGTATCTTCAGCTCATACCGGCTGCATGGAAAACTACAAAAGATTAGTGCGTGTAACGGATAAAGCCGCTACGGAAATAGTCGCCGATGTTTAGATAACAATATGCTTACACTATTTGTCGAGTAGCTGACTAATCAAAAGGCTAATATTATTGCAGTCTCTCTGGAACGGGGTCAGTCGCCTTAATTTGTCTTTGATAGCGATAGCACTATGCATTAATTGTATAGGACCATTAGCAATGCCTCAATAATTGAATCAGATGAGGATTCCTTCAAACAAAAAGAAGAAAAAAAGAAAAAGAAAGAAAAAAGAAAGAAAGAAAATGTCGTGTGTTTGCAGAGTTGGCATTATGTCAACCAGAAATATCTTCACACAATGGAGTCCATAATTTCAGTTTTATTCTTGGCAGTGTTAGTAATAAAGATAAACCTGATGGGAAAGGGGAGGGGGTGTTATTTTTTGAGAGATGAAACAATAAGCGCGAGGTTTAAATTGTACTACTGCCCAAACTGTCTAATTACATTCCTGACAAAGCTCAACAGCAACTCAATGATACAGTCTAAGCAGGCTGTCAATGTTTCTTTGTAGTTACTGACATAAAGAAAGCCATTTAATGAAATATCCTCGTGTGAAACGATTGCTAATTCAATTGACTTGATATATCAGTTTACAAACAAAAGATTTTCAATTGTTTATCGTTCATATATGTATATGTATATGTGTATATG
>NC_068987.1:84248079-84248905 GCF_001194135.2 Octopus bimaculoides
CGAGGAGTATGTATACAGATTATTTTTATTTGACCGATGAAATAGTGTAATATTGAAAATGGGAGAAAGGCAAAATTTCTGCTTATTGAATTTGTGTCCTAGCTATGTTAAGCAACAATTATTTTAAACGTTGCTACTTTGCATTCTCTAAATCCTGTATTCTGTGAACTCTTACACTTCTAAACAACTTCACTGGAAGCTTATTAAATAAGATTAGATAGTGAGCTGGCAGAAACGTTAGCACGCCGGACGAATTCCTTAGCGGTATTACATCTGCTGCTACGTTATGAGTTCAAATTCCGCCGAGGTCGACTTTGCCTTTGATCCTTTCGGGGTCGATAAATTTAGGACCAGTTACGCACTGGGGTCGATATAATCCGCTTGTCTGTCCTTGTTTGTCCCCTCTGTGTGTAGCCCCTTGTGGGCAGTAAAGAAATAAGCATTTTAAATAAGCGCCGGTTATTTTCTTTTTTATAAATCTCTTAGCTAGTTTCAGCCATAAGCCTGCTCCATCAGTATAACATTGCTGTGAAACAACAACAATAACAACAACGACAACGCTTTGGAGTGTATGATATGCCATGTAATGTGAATGCGCTTTCCATTATGAAAAATGCTACCGACACTTCTAAGACAAAACTCACTTCCGCTCTACTCTCTGCAGTACTTGTCGTAGGACCACTGACCTAAAGCAGCATCAATGTGAATCATTGTTTTGCCCTTTTATTCCCCAGGGATCGATAATGCAAAAATGCCTGTCAAGTATTGGGGCCAATATAATCGTCTGTTCCACTTAACCAAAATTGCGAGCTTTGCGCCAGAATTT
>NC_068987.1:84249262-84253448 GCF_001194135.2 Octopus bimaculoides
CAAGGCAGCGAGCTGGCTGAATCTTAATTACGCGAGCGAGCATTCTGTTTGTCTTCAAGTTCTGAGTTCAAATTCATCCGAGTTCGACTTTGTCTTTCATCCTTACGGTATCGATACATTAACTCTCAGTGAAATAATGCGATCGTTGTAATCGATTGGAACCTCTTCACCCCCCCCCCACAATTTTAGGTCGACACTAGGGTACAAATATACGAAACCCAATATACGCATCACGTCTACTAATCTGAAAAGGGTATACCAGAAACATGCATCACAATCATATGTGCATTACATGTTGATCTTATATCAAGATAATCAGCGCATGACCTTGCAGTTAGGGCCCAGTTAGAATTTTCTTCAGGTTGAATAGCCCATCAAAATGTTCCTGAATAAGAGTTGCTTAAGGATGTTGAACGAAACACTCATGTTTCCAAAGGTGTATTATTCAAACGCCAAAGAATTCCTCTTAACACATGGCTATGATGCTCCCGCACTACTTCTGTTCATGATCAGAGATGCGCATATCGTCAGGCACAAAGGGACATGCTCAACTAGCTAAGGTCAAACAGCTGACAAGCAAATCTGTGTTACTGAGCAGAATATTCGCTGTAGCCTATCTTTATGTTGTCTCAGAAATCATTATTAAATAAAAAAAATGCAGTCGAGAAGTGAACAAGACATAGTGCGCTATTTTTCATTGCCTTCCTTTGCATACCAGTTTGAGATGCTTGCGTACATAAGTGGCAGTCATGTAACCTCTGCTGTACTCCTACCAAATACTTCTAGCTTTGCACGAATGAGAGAAAATAATAATATTAAAAAATTATACGAATTACAGAATTTAATGAAATGTAATAAATAAATAGATAAAAAGAAAATTATATAAAAAAAGTGAGTTTATATTTCAACTCGTATTGTCAAACTCCCCAACTTTTTCTAAAGATTTTCTTTGTATTCAATTATAATAATTTTCTTCCGTTCTGAGATCGCTATGTTCGTAGTGTGTTCACTTTTCCTAAAATTCATTAAATTTTTGGTCTATAATCACTAGTTTTCGTAAAATCTTGCAACTATCCAATAATTGTCAATAGTCTTATTTTTTCTTTTATACTTTTCTACTTTAAAACCAAAAACTTTGTAAAAGATTAAATCTCGAAAATCATGCATTCATTCTCGTAACTATTAGTTAATCACACTGTATTACATACAGAGTAGCCTGCTTTCAGAAATATTTATTTATAGAATTTTTTATTATAATTTCGCACAGTTTTCCAAATTGCCATATTTCAGGAACGTTATATAATGAATTTTCTTCCGCATCTAATCACGTCATTTGTAATAACTTTTGGGTATATTACAATAGCTTTTAACTACATATTTAATTTTCCAATTTACATCATTACAAAGACTTCATTCATTATCTACATTACTTGTAAAGTTTTCACCATCCAAAACTACATTTCATTTTCTCTGATACACTTCTATTGTTAATGGTATTAGGAGTAGTCGACATGCTATCTGCCACTGGATAGGTAATACTATTGTCTAGTAAGTGATAATGTGTAAAATATAATGAGTTCAGTTGCTAGATTAAAGTATTATACGAAAGCAAAATTAACAGCCTACAAGGAGTTTGTGTGTATGTGTGGGGTTAACCGTGAAGAGATAATACCTTTGGTGTCTCGGTATCTAACATGCTATTTCCTACCTTGTAGGGTAGATGGGTACGACTGGCTTTCATTCTCTCAGTAAATTTCGCATGTGGTGGCACCCAGTTTCACACATCAGTGCACAACGTTAACTTATGTGTTGACACTGCATTTTTAGGCGGACGATGGTAGTGAGGTAGTGGTAAATGGCCAGGGTGGAGGAGTGTTAAGAAGATCGACGACCAAGTGTCCGGTTAGCAATCAACAGCTCCATTTGCATTCTATTTCCTAGATGTGCTTCAGCTTAGCAAATTGTTCCTCGAAAAAATCCTTAAGCTACGAGAACAGGTCGAAGTGCAAAAGCGACACAGCAGTCGATGGTGGCTGCTGGTTGATCTTTTGGAACACTTCGTCTCATGTGTCGCCCGAAGCGGAAGTATTTGTGTCTAAGTCTAAATCTAGGAAAGCATTAGCAAGGTAGGGAGAAGTAATTGCCCTTAATTTCGTGAAATATTCCCAATATTTAAAGTACAGTTAAAGAAAAATAATGAAAGTGAGTTTTAAGGAGGTATTCATAAAGATATATAAAATCTATCTACAACTCATGACTCGCAATTCACCTCGATATAGTGTGTAAGGAGTGAGTTCTAATCTCGTATGAACGGAACCAATAAGATGTTGCTAAAATCGTGCTAAAAACTTGAATAGGTGAAAGTTAAGCAGTGGATATCTTCATTTGTGACATACAACTGAAATAATAATATGTGCAATTTCTCGCAAAGAGGATACAACAGCTTTGCGCTTTGTAACAGTAATGGTGTGCCTTAATGAGAATGCCCAAGATTAGACTGCAGAAACGATCCTCTGATCTCAGAGTTAAGCAAGTGAAATGGATCTAAAAGAGCGGACAGGCTGTTTAAATCATCTCTTGAAATCATTAACTGTAAATTCTGTGTAGTAGTTCTATATACCAAAAGATGGAGAAAGTACCAGCCTATTCACAATTGCTGCAATGGGAGAAACTCCTCTCAGTTTGAATTTCACTTAATATATACATTGTATTTGATAGGATTGCTTCACAGATTACATAAGCATGTCCAAATGACCACGAAGTTACGTCTAGTAGTATACTGCATATCTATCCGCATCAGCAATAGATACACAGAGACTAACAGAGCAACAAGTCCGGAGTGAAGGAACTCACACCATATTAAATTTATAATGCATGTTCATACGGCCGCTTCGAGTTTCCAAATGTATAACCAGCTGGAGCATTTTTGGATCCAACTGGGCAGTAAGTAGTTACAATATACATTTTTAGAATGCGCTTATAATTATCTATCAGGTTATCTATCTATACTATTGTTTGTTTTTGTGTAAAGTTTTACGTTCAACTGAAAAATGAAATGAGACGGTGTTGCACTGTTTGTAGGCTGGTACTCATCTTCTGTTTATTACCAGCATCATCAAATTAAGTGCCTGGCTCAAGGAGATAATACATCGCCCGACACAGAACTCTGATATCTTTTCAGCATTACATCTCGCGTCTTCCCACACACACATTCACAGCCCCCATTTATTCATCAATATCATTTGTGAACAAATATCATTTGTTCAACGTGACATTCCTCATTCACAGGGCTAATCGTTTTCAGCTTTAAACTATATATTATTTATTTTCATTATCAAATATATTTACGATACATTTTATGACATGAAGTAATATCTTTGTATTATTATCGGTTTTTTTTTTAAAGTTTCTTTTAACCTTTCAAGCATGTACGTAGCTTTTGTATTTAGTCGAATTAAATTTTACTTTTTTAAAATTCCAATGAAACTCCTTTATCTGAAAGCCAACTGGATGAGAGTGCAGCGCGGTCATGAGAGTGCTAGTGTGAGTAATTTGTTCAAATGCTGCAACGTGCTTTGATAATGTTGCTATTTGTTGAAGGAACTATTCAAGAATTATCGCCTGCTGTTCCTCATAATAACCGCCATTTGTCTATTACAACTGTACAGTTCTTTTTTAACGCTCTTTGCCATTTACAAATGTGTACACGATCATTATGAATCTAGTTGCGAGAAACCGTGTTTTCATTATTGGATTTGAAACTTGCTATCGTACAATGTATTTACTGGCATAGACGATAAAGTACTATACTAACAACCTCAAGCTATCTATGTAGATCTGTCTGAGTTTCGAGTCTTAGACCAGTCGTGCATGTAATTTGACTTCTCTAATTTTGAAATGGACAAAATAAAAATCCGCATTGATTCAAAAATATTCACATTTCTTTCAAGTTGTTAAGGTGCAGTTATGCTGAAGCGCCATGTTAATAGCTTAAGTCGATCGAATTAACCCAGTACGTATTTTTCCAAGTTTGGTATTTATTCCATCGGTCTTTTTGGCCGAAACTTTAAGCTACCGATGCGTAAACGAACCGACACTGATTGTCAAGTCGTAGCGCAGAACCCATACCCAGCACACACACACACACACACGCACACACACATACACACACACACACACACACACA
>NC_068987.1:84255493-84258407 GCF_001194135.2 Octopus bimaculoides
TAAATAAATTTATCTATATTATGTATTCCTGTCTTGACGTTCTGAGTTTAAATTCCGCCGAAGTCAACTTTGATCTTCATTCTTTCGGGGGTCGATAAATTCAGTACCAGTTGCATACTGGGGTCGATCTAATCGACTGGCTAGCTCTCCTAAAATTCTGGGCCTAGTGCCTAGAGTAGAAAAGATTATGTGTGTCTCTGTGTGTATGTATATATATATATATATATATATATATACATATACTTTTAGGAGCGCTCCGTCGATTACGACGACGAGGGGCACAGCTGATACGATCTATGGAATAGCGTTCTCGTGGAATAAATGTGCAAGTGGCTGAGCTCTCCACAGACACGTGTGCCCTTGACGTAGTTCTCGGGGAGATTCAGCGTGACACAGAGGGTGACAATGTTGGCCCTTCGAAATACAGGTACAACAGAAACAAGAAGAAAGTGAGTGAGAAAGTTGTGGTGAAAGAGTACAGCAGGGTTCGCCACCATCCCCGGCATGGGAATCGAAACCGTGATCCCACGACCGCAAAGCCGCGCTCTAACCACTGGTCTTTTGCGCCTCCACTCTACCGTCCATACTATACATATCGTCCATACTTTGATACTGTTGTAGGTAAGGATTCTGTATCTCCGTGGGCCAATTGTCAATCTTTCAAATTTCCTTAACATAAATGACGGATGTTTAGCAAAATTATAAACACTTTCACGCAGAAGACACACAGAAATATACTTTTGCGACACTGCTTCCTATCCTACAGTAGAACCACTTCTTACATATGACTTTAGAATAAGTGATCTAGGGCGAATGCAGCTATTCTATGGTCTTTATATCGCTATAAATTTAACAAGACGAAGGGTCTGTAGCCCTACTTGTTAAGGACAAAATCAATTTTTTTCAACCAGATTGTGACAAAGCTCCACTTAAGCCTGTGCAAGACTGGCATCACAGTGTGAGATTGTTGGTGCGTGTATCTATAGGTATGTATAATACATACATTAGGAGAAAACGGCACAGATATTTGAGTTTCTAGTAGAATATATACCTATGTGGAGTACATGAGCGTATGTATTGAGCGTATGTCCTTGTGTTTGTATGTGTACTCGAGTTGAAATATACAAGTACACAGAAACACATATATGTATATATATATATATGTGTGTGTGTGTGTGTGTGCACGCGTGAATATATATATATTGAACAGATATATGTATATACTTATACATGAACATATATATATGGAAAGACGCGTGGCTTAGTGGTTAGGGCAATGAGCTCGCGATCGTAAGATCGAGAGTTCAATTTCCGGCGACGTGTTGTGTCCTTAAGGAAGACACTTTATTTCACGTTGCTCCAGTCCACTCAGCAGGCAAAAATGGGTTATACCTGTATTTCAAAGGGCCAGCCTTGTCACACTCTGTGTCACTCTGAATGAAAACTACGTTAGGGGTACACATGTCTGTGGAGTGCTCAGCTACTTGCACGTTAATTTCACGAGCACATTAAAGCAAAAAGAGACTCCATAAAGTTCAAGAAGTCTTAAGACAAATTTCTTCAAGAAATCCCAGATAAACCTCTTACACCCGGATATGTTTCCGCAAACAATAACTCTCTACTAGAGTGGGCCATATTGTCCGATTCCTGATTTGAATGACATCGCCAGGTGGTGCTATTTAGTTAGACATGGCCTGGGCCAATAGTGGCCGAAATCTATCAAAGTATCAAAGTAAGACAAACATATTATATATCATAAATTATATGTGGGTGTATGTGTGTGTATGTACGTGCGTGTACGTGTGTGTGTAGTAATAGTTATATACAATGGAATCTAAAATCAATACTGTGGTGAGTGTTGTTATTTTACTATAAAACAAAAAAAATATACACATTTATCTGTCCGTATTTTATATGAATAACCACTTTTAAAATTTAAACTAAACTCCTCGGGTAATTTCCAATAGTTCCAGTTAGACAGGGACAGGTAGCATCGACGATCCAGTTTAGTATATCTGATACTAAAGAGAAAAAAGTTACCATTATACCGGATACCTGTTCCCCGAATACTTAAACGATCTCCAACTCCGCTGCTAAATTTGACTGAGTAGCAGGAAGTACTGTTAAACAGAATGGCGGTTTAAATTTACAAGCGATCATTTGACATTGTTTACAGGTGGTGAAGGAATACATTCTTAATTAATATCACACTTGGTTGTCATAGTTTTATGAAACGAATAGAGAATGTTATGCATAAACTATTTTTAAATAAAAATACAGAAAACCCCTACAAAAACAAAACAAACATATTATCCTCTATGCTTATACTGAACTGGCGTTCGATATTTCAGAATATTTCTGTATATTATAGTATTTTTATGATAATGGGCGGTTCGGTGGATTTACAGTCGAATGGAGTTTTATCATGCATGTCGATATATACACGCCCATATGCATTTATATTTATAGTTACAGCAACACTCACCATTAATCATATATTCTCGTATAAACTAACGCACACTAACACATACATATGAAAATATACATTCATAAACATACACAAATAAGTGTATACTATACATAGTCTTATACAAACATACATGCATACATACATACATATAAATATATATATACATATGTCTATATATGTATATGTATGGATGTGTGTACATGCATATGTATATATATATATATATATATATATATATATATTTGCTCACACATATATATGTATATATACATATATAAATATCTATATATGAAAGTGTGTATATATATATTTATACATTAATATTTATATATATGTCGATAGACGTATATGAATGTATACATATGTATACACATACACACATACACGCATACACACAGACACACACACACACACACACACACACACACACATATATATATATTT
>NC_068987.1:84259003-84262168 GCF_001194135.2 Octopus bimaculoides
TATATATATATATATATATGAATACATGTATGTCCATACTCATGGCTGAATGCATGTGCGCATATATATATGTATATATAAAAATATGCGCACATGCATTCAGCCAAGTGTATGGACGTATAGAACAGGAGCCGTATGTTACAAATGAAAGGTTGTGCATTTTCTTTATTTACTTTTTGTATTCAGCAGAGACTTTATGTGAACAGCAGCATATATCTTTACACTACTGCAACAACGAAGAAGAATGGTGTGAAATAAATCACCAGAAAGACTCTATTGACCATAAATAATTTATTACACAGAATGTCTGCTTCTCATTGCTATGCACAGGCAGGTAATATCCAGCTATAGAAGATAGTGAAAAATAAAATAAAATAAAATAAAAAAGTTTCAAAAAAAAATAAAAAGAAAGAAATAGATAAAACATATCAGAAAGTGAAGTAGAAAATACAGCTTTAGTAACAACTTTAGTAACAGCAAAACAATAACTATGGCACGACTACTACTACTACTACTACTACAACAACAACAACAACAACTACTACTACTACTACTACTACTACTACTACTACTACAATCACAACAACCACCCCTACTACTACTACTACTACTACCACTACTACTACTACTACTACTACATAATGATATAAGGTATATTATGATGATATGGTTGATAATAACAAAATATTATTATTATTATTTCATTATTATTATTATTGTTATTATTATTATTATTATTATTATTATTATTAGTAGTAGTAGTAGTAGTAGTAGTAGTAGTAGTAGTAGTAGTAGTAGTTGTAGTATTAGTAATAGTAGTAGTAACAAGAACAACAATACCACAATAATAATAATACTAATAATCATAATAATGATAATAATAATAATAATAATAATAATAATAATAATAATAATAGTAATAATAATAATCGTAATAACAATTTTTTTTCCTTGCAACTCGGCTCATTCATCCAAACACAAAAATAAAAACGTTACAAATTTGTGACAAAAATATGTGAATAGATAAAGTTATATAAGAACGCGAGGAGAGGCAAAGCTAACTACATATGTTTCGAAAACATATTTCATTTAAAATTATTCCACCAAATAATCTT
Organism: Octopus bimaculoides; assembly: GCF_001194135.2. NCBI lineage: Eukaryota > Metazoa > Mollusca > Cephalopoda > Octopoda > Octopodidae > Octopus > Octopus bimaculoides. Next base: position 84,260,119 of record NC_068987.1, read on the forward strand.
CTCTGCATCGTTCCAATTTTAGAATATGTATAGCCGAAACTAGTACATTTATTCAACAAAATATTATTAATAAGAATTACAGGCAAAACCATGCAATACCATTAAAGGAGTACAATTTTACGAAAAGAGACAAAAAGGTAACAAAGGCGCCGGTGTGGCTGTGTGGTAAGAAGGTTTCCTCCACAGCACATGACTCCAGGTTTAGTCCCTCTGCATGACATCTTGGGTAAGTGTCTTGTACTATAGTCTCAGGTCGATAGAGTCCTTGTTAGTTTATTTTGTAATCGGAAACTGCGTGGTCGTCTGTCGCATATATATATATATATATATATATATATATATATATATATATATATGTATATATATATAAATATATATATATATACATATATATATATATATATATGGACCACTGAACTCTCCATGTATTTTTTCATTCTCTCTCTGTTTCATCTTGTTCCTCTCTGCCTATGCTCTGTTGAAGAGCACAGGCTCGAAACGTAATTGACATGTACATTTTTCCCGAGCGTCAAACTATATACACTTGCTTGTTGTTCATACACCTGTCTTCGTCTTTTGCTTTTCTATAAACTTCGACTTTATATATACATATATACATATATGTGTGCGTGTATATATGTACATATATATATGTGTGTGTGTGTAGATGTATATATATATGTGTGTGTGTGTATATATATACATATATATATATATATATATATATATATATATATATATATATATATATATATATATATATATATATATATATATATGTATATATATATATATTTATATATATAAATATATATATATATATGTCGATGTGTTTGTGTTTGTGTCTGTGTTTGTCTCCCCACCACCGTCACTGCTTGATTTGTTTACACCTCTGTAACTTACCAGTTCGGCTAAAGAGAGCGATAGACTAAGCTTTAAAACACAAATACTGTGTGTCAGAATGAACGAGAAAGGGTACACATCCAACAAGTAATTAACGTAGACGTGTTCACAACGCAGCGAAGCGATTTTCATATGTAGCCTTCCTGTGTTATGCACTTGCCATATAATTGGAATACATACCCTAAAAATATGTAATCGACTCTTTTCTAATTGGTTTGCACTAGATGTTACCGCATTAACAGATTTGTTCACTTATTTATGCAGTAAAATCTCAGATTAACGATGAAGCGTACTCTTGTGGTTTTAGAAAAACATATTCTCTGATAAAATTTAGCTGTGCCCGAGTGTGTACTGTAATTTTTCAAACTCATCATCAGGAAAACAAGTTGTTAGTACTATAAACTGCAGTATTCTGAATTTGTTGTGGTCAGCTCCGGTCACTGACATGTAAATGACTGTTTTCTTACCTTTGATTGATGTTACAACTCGTTGTACCCTGGAAAAGCAGTTTCGTTCATTGTTTATTCTACTTTTCATTTATCAAACACAGAAAAGTTTCAAATACCCTATATCACACGTATAACTAGTTTTTTTTCAGTTCTGCCCCTACTTATTTACTTGTATTTTTTTTGCATCCGCCAAGAGATACATGTCTAAAATAGCACTGGGGCTCTCTACGATTAACAGAAACTCCATGTCCATAGATTTCACCCAGCAACAGAAATTTCGAGTCACCTCTGCGTTTAACATCAACCTATACCCTCCCACAATCTTGCAAAAAAATTAATGGTCAGCTTTACTACGAATTCTCCATTTTGTGTCTTCCGTATTCCGCCGAGTCATACATTTTGGCACTTGTCTGTAAGTATAGCAAGCCAAGAAACAGCTCTCGATTGATGAATGGTTGAATAAAATAGCAACAAATGAACAGAGGACGTGTGCATTACATAATCAGAAAGTGACACATTTTACACTATTTACTTTTCATAACTGACATTCTGATGCTAAATTGAGCAAAACTGTAATCAATCACATATTCAGCATGGTTAACCCTTCCTTATGCATGTCAGTCACACCATTATTCAAAGTGTTCCGTAAATACTAAAGCTCATAGAGAATCTCCAATGCTGTTTTCCATTACACATTA
>NC_068987.1:84262193-84262682 GCF_001194135.2 Octopus bimaculoides
TATATATACAATTCATCCATTATTACGTTGCTACAATATTTTGTAATATAGTAACCGGCTTACGTTCGCTTCAGCCTCCAGTCGCTTCGCCCTTACACTCTAATTTCCTCACCTGCTGCGCTCTATATGTATGTAAATGCATGCGCTCTCGCTTGTGTGTGTGCACGCGTTTGTATGTGTTTGTGTGTGTGTGTGTGTGTGTGTGCGTGCGTATATTTCCAGTCCTTTACCATGTATTGTTAGACCTTTACTGAAAACATGGTATCTATCTATCTATCTATCTATCTATCTATCTGTCTATCTATTTTCTGTCTCTCCATCTCACTGTTGATACACGTATGGTGTGTGTGTATGCATGTGTGCATGCATGTATCCGTGTGTGTATATATGCATATATGTGTATGTATATATAACAGCTTTTGATCTAAATTATATTCATATATATATCTATATATATATCTATCTATCTATCTATCTATCTATATATAT
>NC_068987.1:84262692-84267327 GCF_001194135.2 Octopus bimaculoides
AATTAGATAAACACTTTAAATGTTTTTCGACCAAGAATTTACCTTGGCCATGTCAAACGTAATAGCACCACCTAATAAATTCAGTTAATTCATTTTTAAGTGACGGTTTTGGGTGTCATGACCCTTTCATTTAGCGAACTGATTTTACCTGAGATACGTCCAGGTAGAGATGGCTTACCTACATATGGGTGAGATCTTTTTCGTCTTCAATTTCTTTTAAGATTATGGTAAATAGATCAAGTCCTGTTGAAAAAAAAGAAATTATATTGCAATGTATTTATGTGTTGTAAACCTGAATTGTTTAGGATGTATATGGAACGAGGTCCCAGTTTTGAATGATTTCTGAATTTTATGTTAACGTTGTTTGGGTAATGTTGGTATGTTTTCCATGTTGGGGAAATGCTGTAGTGTTGACGGCTGCATTGGAGAGAATGAAGATTTAATGTTTTAAGGCACACCCAATAATCAAAATCACTCATGCTGTTATGTTTTTAGAGATTGCTGTCTGAGGAGACTCAGTTCTCGTAATGAGTTGTTTGATGTGGTGAGGCCACAGGTGGGAGCGGCAGTTTCCTTTCTAGGTGTGGCCGTACAAAGGAGCGGGGAAAAGGGAATGATAACATCTTGCTCTGTGGATCAGAAAGCGTTGAGGATCCAGCAGCTCATCCTGCGAGCCATATCGACTTCATTGTTGATGGGAACACTCCAGCCAAGATTGTTGGCAGCAGTTACTTCTAAATCCTTGATAGATTGTTGTATTGTGATACAGATTCGCAGAAGCTATGGGGAAATGTGCCCTTGGCAAAGGAATTATGGAGAAAAAAATACATGGTTACTCCTCCTTCATTTCGGCAACAACAATTTGCATGGACGGTGGTGAAATATTTTGTTTTCAGCACGGCATCCATTTGGAAGTCATTTGCGAATGTCCATTAGAATAAAGAAAGATAGCGTCATATTTGAAAGCCAGTTAAATGGTTGGTTGCTGCCACTTAGGCTTACTAAGAATAAAGAAACGAAGGTTGGTCGTTGTTTGCGTTGTTCTAAAGACCTTGGTTTATGCCTCTTCTTGTTCAATAGCGACACTAAGAATGGTTTGTGCATGTAGTTGACTGTGAGGAGTGATGTTCCGGTTGATGGTAGGTAAGCATTCCTAGAGTTTTGGATAGACGGCTGCTGACAGGTTTAGGTTGGCTTTCATATTTTCCAAGCAGTTTAGTAATAAAGAATTCCCTCTTTGGCTAGTCATATGATGTACCGGTATATTTGGTTTTGGCTTAAAGTTCCGCTGCCCTAACCACTGAGCCATTGCGCCTCCACTAAGCCTTTTGTACTCTGTTTATCCGTTTCCTAAAAAGAAACTGCAGCTAATTTTTCAGCAATTTTATTGCAAATACAGGCAAGCATAGCAAACATTTATTACGGCACTAATTTCATTTTCTACCCAACAGCATTTTGAAAAGTTATTCACCATGACCTATAGTTAGAGGAGTATTATTGTCGTGACACTCCGTCGGTTACGACGACGAGGGTTCCAATTGATCTGATCAACGGAACAGCCTGCTCGTGAAATTAACGTACAAGTGACTGAGCACTCCACAGACACGTGTACCCTTAACGTAGTTCACGGGGAGATTCAGCGTGGCACAGAGTGTGATAAAGCTGGCCCTTTGAAATACAGGTACAACAGAAGCAGAAAGAAAGCGTGAGAGAAAGTTGTGGTGAAGGAATACAGCAAGTTTCGCCACCATTCTCTTCCGGAGCCTCGTGGAGCTTTAGGTGTTTTCGCTCAATAAACACTCACAACGCCCGGGAATCGAAACTGTGATCCTTCGACCGCAAATCTGCTGCCCTAACCACTGGCCCATTACTCCACCTTATCATTGTATACTAGACGTTATATAAATTTACCTGCAAAATTCAGTTTTCTTTCTTTTGTTCATAAAGATACTTTGTAAAATAACTATCTGTCAGCAACCTACGTACTCAGCCTACGTTTTCCTTATATCTATACACACATGCAAACATCTGCACATATCTACGAACTCACATATACACGTCTATTTGTAAATAGAAACCCGTCTGTATCTGTGTTTCACAGGCAGTATAACTTACATTCTGTTAATCTGTCTATCAGTTCTCACAATCAACATAACGTGTGATGATATAACTAGAGATAGTCGTATGTTGTAGATGATTATTTTTCTGCTAATATAACACTTAAGCAATTTCTTCCACAAAGCATCATCACTTTGAGTGGTTATTTCACACATTCAGTCAAATACCTTCTTCTATTCCAATTCAAGGTGCCAGCAGATGATGGCATACATTAACTCGAGAGGGAAAGTATAACTGTTTGGATAGTTTTCTGAGAGATTGATCAGTTTGTGAAGAAAGTTAATAAGTTAACTTCGGAAATGCGTTAAGTTTCACCTATGTCACGTGGCAACTTGTGTGCTTTCCAGTGAAATTGGGTAGGCGCAAATTGTACGGAAGCTCAGTGGGCAATACATATGCTCGGGGCTTAATGCTGCCACCTTAGCTAAATATTGGTTGTGAACTGGAAGCGTCTTTAAAAGGGAATACAGTACACTTGGCATATTTGTTCTCTCTCTTCTCTTTCTCCCCTGTCTCTCTCTCTCTCTTTCTTTCTTTCTCTTCATCTCCCCCTCGGCTTTGAGAAATTACCATTCCAGGTCGGTTGAATGATAGAATTGTTTGATCATCTTTTTGCGTTTGTAGCAACTATTCTGGATTTTTATTCCTTCTAAGCTGAAGCTGTGTCCTGTGTTACGGTCATCATTGTGGCGGGAAAAGAGTTTCTGAGGACGGGGTTCGGTAAATGTATATCTCAAATGCTAGGCATCACAGTTTATTAAATTAAACAGCGTACAAAATGTGAAAAATGGGATAAGTGATCGGACAGGAAAATATTATTGCTTGGTCATTTTTATTTCTTTTGTAGTGTTCATGCTTAACACATTTGTTACCAAACGTAAGTTCAGGGTATTGGATTCCGTATTTGGGATAGTATTCGGTGAGAAGTTGGGAACAGGTTTTTCCAGTTATATCATATGGACAAATGTCTTTTATAAGTCTACTGCAGAAGACAGTGTAACATAAAGGGCAGTGACCTTTGTAGCGTGCCGCTGGGTTCAAATTTACAAACACCCTGAGAATGATATCGGCAGCTCATTTTTCCTTTTTAGCTGTTTTGTTACCGTCTCTCTGTCAGCATGCACTATGTTTGTCTTCTTTAATTTTGACATTAATGAAGAATTTAGTAAAACAACTATGTCATTGATAATCAGTGTCTAGAACATAAAATGATATGGAATTTTGAAGGATAGTTTTAATTCAGATAATTTTAAAAGGATATTTATATCATGAAAACAAGAGCAGTTCCGGCCGGATGGTACTAGAAACCAATTGATTCTTTGGAGGTAAAGTAATATCGCTATAAATGAAATTAAGTGTACATATCGATGAACGTTTTGTATACCAAATGTCTATGTTACCAAGATTATTTAATCCTTATTTTTCTGAAATATCTTAAAACAAAATGGAGATACCACTTATTCGTGTTAAGGATGTGAGTTTTGTTGCTCTTTTCGCTCAAGTTTTTTTTTCTTTTTTTTTTAGGGGCGGTCCAGAATCAATATGTGTTATATATTTTTATGAAAAAGACGTAAGAACAGTAATCATGCTATCTGATTTTCGGGTAGAGTATATCAGTGATTACGTCTGATGTATAATTCTTTTTTTTTTTTTTAATTACCGAACGATACGTGAGGTAGAGTTATCTGCTCTTTGTAGATGATCGTCATTTCACAGCAGAGTTATCTTGTTAATTTTTTTCTTTCCTTCTTTATATATATATATATATATGTGTGTGTGTGTGTGTGTGTGTGTGTGTGTGTGTGTGTGTGTGCGTGTGTGTGTGTATATGTATGTATGTGTGTGTGCTTGTGTGTGTGTGTGTGTGTGTGTGTGTGTGTGATCTTATTCACTCTTTAATGTTTTAGATATTAATGAGTGAACAGTGAAAGAAATGAATGTACTTTTTCTATTAGTATGAATATCATCTCGAAAGTTAATTGACATTATTTCGTTCATTGTACATAATTATTCGCGTCATTTTGAAATTTGCTTCACGCATACGGCAGCATAACAGTCATCGGTAAACCACATACACACATCACACAGACACACACACACTCATACATATGCACACACATACTTGTATATATATGGAACAAAATTGTTTAACAAACAAGTCTATGAAACAGCTGTAAACGACTAGAGAAAACACCTACGCTGTCATTTCAATTCTCATTAATGTTATATTTATAAATATGCAGAAGGAGAGAGAGAGAGAGAATGGGAGAGAGAAAGAGAGAGACATAGAGAGAGACACACAGAGAGTGGGACATAGACAGAGAGAGAGAGAGAGACAGAGAGAGAGAGAGAGAAAGAGACGGAGAGACGAGAGAGAAAGAGAGAGACTATGAGATTTCATACAGTCTCTGTCTACTAGATTTGCAGCTATCTCAGCGCCTATAAATGATATGTAAATGTGTGCGAGTGTGTTATGTGTATGTGATGTATGTATGTATGTGCATATATATATATATA
>NC_068987.1:84268101-84269089 GCF_001194135.2 Octopus bimaculoides
TATATATATATATACATATACATACATACACACACACACACACACACACACATGTTACTAATGCAAACTTCGAAGCCCACCATTAGTATCATCAATATTAATAACACAATGTGTCTAGAATTAATGATTGCAAAGCTCGGTGCTTGCTAGATATTGCGATTGCATAGCTTTGGGAGAATATGAATGCGTCACGGAGAAGCTAAGTCTGTCTGCTTTGAGGAATTGTTGCGTTGGAAGACTTGATGCCATCTTTATTAATTCCTTGCTTTCCATGCATCTGGAGAGAACAGACAGCGACTACCTAATCAAACTGTCCATCTTAATTGGTGTGAAATGCACGAAATTTTTATTAAAGTCACTTTTCCAATATCCTAGCGGCTTCTCTGACTACTATATATTTTTGCTGTTATAATTTTTGTATTCATTTTTGTTTCTTTATTTTCCTTATTTTCATATACACTCTCAGATTCTCTCTAGCTAACATCTTGTATCTTTCTCTCTTTCGATATCTTTGCTGATGTCTTCATTTTGGACCACTCTTCTTAGTCTTTGTATCTTATCATCTCTCGACCTCTGTCTCATTGTTCTTCTGCCGATTGTCTCTCCGTATTTGTCAAACTGTCTTTCTCTTTCGGACGCAAACAATTATATATATATATATATATATATATATATATATATATAAACAAAAACAAAAACAGACAAGCACACTCCTACATCGAATAAATACATTATACATTCTGTCCTGTCTCTCTTTCTTTTCCTCTTTACACACACGCACACATACACGCACTCACACAAACACACACACACACACAGACACGCGCACGCGCGCGCGCACACACACACGCACACACATGCACACTCAAACATATATCTTAAAAGAGAGACACACATAAAAAGTGAGATAGTGACGTACATACATAAATGCATGTAATTATGAACATATAAATAGATAGATATCCGTAGATATATATATATATATATA
>NC_068987.1:84270938-84272395 GCF_001194135.2 Octopus bimaculoides
ATAATATATACACATACATTACTCGATTCATAATATATACACATACATACATTACTCGTTTCATAATATATCACACACACACACACACAATCTACTAAGATGGATGCAAAATATGAATTATGGCGGATATGCTTTATATTTTCAGTTGACAGCAGTACTTGACAGTTGTTACTTCGAAACGATAAAATAAACTAATACAAACTTAACAGGATCTGAACTTCAAACATAAAGAACTGGAACTAATTATTACGGCTTAGCTTGTTCGTTGCTGTTAAGATTCCAGCCAACAATGTATAGATTTCTAGAATAGACATAAGGCTTTAAAATCTATGTACACTTATAATCACTGCATGTTAATGTCGGCAATTATTTTCTACTTTATCCTTTTCTTCTTTCAGTCATTTGACAGCGGCCATGCTGGGGCACCAACTTGCAGGATTTTAGTCGAAACTTTTGAGCGTAGTACTTAAACTTTAAACCTGGTATTTATCGGATTCTTTTGCTGAACTGCTAGATGATGGGGACTTAAAGAAACCAGCACAGTAGTCAAGCAGTAGAGCGGGACCAAGCAAATATACAAAAACATATACATTTCAATACATACATGCATACATACATACATGCATACATACATACATGCATACATACATACATGCATGTATGTATGTATATATATGTATGTATATATATGTATGTATATATATATATGTATATATATATATCTATATATATCTATATGTATGTATATATATATGTAAATATATACATACAGAGGTTGGACAAAATAATGGAAACACCTTAAAATTTCACACAAATTTATTTTAATATGGAGTAGGACCGCTTTTGGCAGTAATTACAGCTTGAATTCGACGAGGTATGGACTCGTACACAGTCTGGATTGTTTCCAAAGGAATATTTGTCCATTCCTCAGCTAAAAGGGTCTCCAGTTCTTGTAGTGATGATGTTGGAGGATATCGACTCCTTAATTTATTTCTAAAACGCACTGTAAATGTTCAATAATATCGAGATCTGGGGACTGTGGTGGCCAGATAAGATGTTCAACTTCACTAGAATGTTCTTCGTGCCATTCAGTAACAACTTTAGCGGTGTGAATTGGTGCATTATCATCCTGAACGATTTCGTTTCCCTCCGGAAACAATTCCGCAACCAAAGGATGAATTTGATCAGATAAAATGCTTAAATAGTCTTGATTATTAGTTCTGCCATGAAGCGAAACCATTGGGGCTGTGAATTTCTAAGATATAGCCCGCCCCTCATATCATCATAGGCCCTCCTCCATGCTTAACAGTTGGAAGAAGGCAGTCTGGGTCAAATGATTCTTTTGGCTATCCCCACACCTATACTCGGCCGGTAATCAGAAATAAGGTAAAGGGTGACTCGTCCGAGAAAATAACATTCTTCTACTGCTCTAGGGACCAATTCCGTAGGTTTTTACT
>NC_068987.1:84273096-84273685 GCF_001194135.2 Octopus bimaculoides
ATATATATACATATATATATACACACACACACTCCAACCGGTATGGCTTTGCTTAGACCCTATGTGTCGGCAAAAGGCATCAATAGATAAGGCTTTGAAAATTCATAAGTACTGAGATCAATTCATTCGACTGAAGTTCTTCAAGGCAGTACCCCAGCATGGCCACAATCCAGGTACTGAAACAAGGAAAATATAAGGGAAACTGCCCTCTAAATTTGATCGGAACTTATTTTGAACCTAGAAGGATAAAAACAGTGAAGAACTAGACGCCATGTGAAGTGAGATTATAAATGTGAGGGATGAAAAACGATAACGCATTTTATTGATCGCACTAATATTCCTGCCAAGTACACGTAATAGTGAACTAAAACATCTTAGAAACCTATATACGCCATATATTTAATATTTAACTTTTTAGTGTGAAAAGCATTGAGCGGAAATGAAGCAGTTCATTCTATGGATAACAGGTCGACATGGCTTTAAAGTTAACATATAATATTTGTTAGATGCTACCGTGTGATTCGTTTTACGTAATCTACTCTCAGGTTTTCCATTCGCTTTCAAATGGAATCCTATATATATATATATA
>NC_068987.1:84275298-84276755 GCF_001194135.2 Octopus bimaculoides
TATATATATATATATATATATATATATATATATATATATATTTATTTATTTATTTATTTACGTGCCAGTTTCCGGTAGTGTACGCCATATGACATCCACAAGCAACGACTAACTCCATATTACAGTAGAAGATACTTGCATATTCTGCTGCACCTTAACGGATCTTCGTGCTTTCCTCTATCTATGATTGCATATTTCACATGTGAAATTTCTGAAAAAAATCTATAAAGAACGTAGAATCCAGCGGAATTCGTCTTTAATATACATTCACTTGTCGAGGGAGTGAATGAAATATTAAGAATTAATTTAAAGTTATTACTATTAACTGGGTTCTCAACACCTCTATCTACATTTCCGTGAGGTAAAAAAGAAGGAAAGAAATTCATCAACATATCGATAAAATACAAATAAAAGTGGAACTAATGTCATAAAGATTTTAAGAAACACAGAAATACGTCTACATATATGTTTGAAGTATACGCAATCAACATAAGATTTATGCTAAACAAGCACATAAAAAGCACACATGCAGAATGGAAACAGATGAATAATATACATAAATAATATGTGAGATTGAGTGCAAAGTAGTTTGAGTTACTCATTCAAAGTGTAAGTAATTGGAACATAAATAAATAAATATTGCCGAATATGAAATGCCGATATTGGGAAGAATATCAAGTGCAGAAACACCCTTGCTTTTCATATGTTCGTTCGATTGCCTTCTTATCTTTATAACGTTTTACGGTACAGTTGACTATAAAAATGCTAAATCACTTTACATTTCAGTAAAAACACCTAAGTGACATACTCTCAAATAAAACAGATTACGGAAGTATTTAGTCCCTTTCTATTTAGATCAATGGTTGACAACCTCTCAAGTTTTATATTACCTTTCATGCCTTCAGTATTAACTACGTACACGTAACCGCGCGCACACACACACGCAAACACACACACATACACACACACACATATATATACACATATAGGTGCAGCCGTGGATGTGTCACAAGACGTTTGATTACCGACGAAATGGTTCCGGGTTCAATCCCACTGCGTGGCACCTTGGCCGGGTTACATCTAATAAGAAAGCGACATCTAATAAGTAAGATGGTAAGGCGAGCTGGCAGAAACGTTAGCACGCCGGGCGAAATACTTAGCGGTATTTCGTCTGCCACTACGTTCTGAGTTCAAATTCCGCCGAAGTCAACTTTGCCTTTCATCCTTTCAGGGTCGATTAAATACGTATCAGTTATGCAGTGGGGTCCATATAATCGACTTAATCCATTTGTCTGTTCTTGTTTGTCCCCTCCGTGTGTAACCCCTTGTGGGCAGTAAAGAAATAAGAAATATGGTAAGGAGCGGGTTCGAGTCCTTCGACAACAAATTCTTGAAGGCGGAGCTTCATTGTAGCAGTAGTCTAGTCTAATGGTTGAAAGTAAAAAGAAAGATCGTGA
>NC_068987.1:84277166-84277619 GCF_001194135.2 Octopus bimaculoides
GTGTGTGTGTGTGTGTGTGTGTGTGTGTGTGTGTGTGTGTGTGTGCTTCTGTATATAATATTGATAAAAAAGGAAATGAAATGTGTAATAGACTTTAGTGGGTACACACATGTTTCGATCTGTTTGGGTTTCTTCTAGTACATCAATAAAAAGTCTCATTAGAGATTTCTTGAGTTGGCTTATGTACTGTCATATGTCCATCAAATTCGAGAATGAGTAAAATCAGAGAAAAATTATTGAAAAGCGAAAAATTGAGATATGAACGTGGAAAATATACAGTCTAGTTGAGAGAAAATGACGTAATCAACTTTCGCTGTTGTAACTGTTAAGAGAAAGAAAAGAAAGTAGAAATTGAAAGGAAGATAATACTTAGACAAAAATTATTTTTATGTTTGTGCTTAGGCGCATACACACACACACACACACACACACACATAGACACACACCCACACA
>NC_068987.1:84278291-84281287 GCF_001194135.2 Octopus bimaculoides
CAATTTAATTTGTGTTCGTGGGAAGAACCATTTTAACGATGCGTACTGCCTTAATTCTTCGAAACGCCGGAGTTTTAATGGTGGCAGCTGATGAAGGGGATGTTTCTATGTGGCCTGCTTGTTTGTTGCCCCTTGTTTACCATTTTTGTCCTTGTTCTTTTGCCACGTCACGTACCCAGTTATGTATCTATATGTACATGTGGATGAACGTATATACATACATGTACATATATATGCATATACTCATATATTGTTTATATATATATATATATATATATATATATATATATATATTCACGCTTTTTACAATCTTATAATAGTATAAGTTAATTATAGTGTAATGAAATGATAGAATATTAAATGACCATTCTGATTGAACTAATGAGGGGAGGGAGACAAACATAAACATAGACACATACATATATACATACATGCACGCATGCATACACACATGCGTCCATGGCCACGCTCAGGAAAGGCTTCGACCTTGTTTACACCTGTGAAAATTTGTCACAAGGACTGGTCGATCCGAGGCTATTGTAAAAGACGCTTAAACACTTGCCCAATGTACCGTGCAGTGGGACCGAACCCAAAAACCAAGTGATTACATAGCGAACTTCCTAACTTCAATTGCACGCCTATTAAAGTTCTACTAAATTTTATCTTTATTTTGGCGAAGAGCCAAGTAATTAATTTTGATTTAAAGGTAAGTATATTGAAAGTGGCAAATATAACACAGACGTGAATACACTTTCGTTTCTGCTACGTCAATCGAATTCTATTTAGCAGGCATTATGGCTGTAGTGTAAATTACTTACCTGAGATGCGCCACCGTTGGAAGCAACCTATAAGAAACATACTTCCGAACCAAACTTCTTAACCAGGCAGCCATTGATGCACCTATATGTATGTTACTGATGACAGCTTAGATTTAGCAGGCGAAAAGTTGTTTTTCATTCGCATAGCTTCCTCAAAGTAAATAACGTTCAATATAAAAGACAAAAGTTCTAAAGCCAGGGATCGATACCACGTATCAGGCATTACTCCCTACAAACTGATATTCTATTCTGTAATATTCAGACAAAAGCATTTGATAGTCAATCTTTGTTTGAATGATATTCAGAAAATAGCAAACTATCTTTTCAAATATTTTACATGGTATTCTCTTAGGACAAGCCATAGAATTTATTGAATTATTTCAAAGACTGTGCTGCTCTTGAGATGACCAAATATTTCCATTTATTATATTTTATAGATTACATTTACGTGACATTTCTATTCCTAAGAGTAAGGTGGGCTTGCTTCTATTGTATAGAAGTAGGATATAAACTAAACAAACGTGACAGATGGTACGTAACATTCAAAGTTCGTTAGCCATTGTCAATATCAGAGATCTTATAATTCATCTCGTATAGTCATACGTTACGAATGTCGATTATGAGCGATTCAGTCTTGGATTTACTGCTGATATATCCACGATGTGTAATCGGGTCTCTTAGCCATTTCTATAAGTAATTCATTATCTGGAACTGATTCCTTCGACACCATACAAGCTTTAGACATCAGCTGGCTCAACTGATGCCTTGCTAATTAATTGTATTCAGTCTTTAGAAATCATATGGATCTCGAGATAAGAATTTTAATATTATGAAGGCGATCGTATAATTGTTGATGAACGGAATATTAAAAGAGGCAATCAATAATAACTTCGAAATGTATGAGAATCTAAAATTCCTTCTTTTTGATTTAACACGATTTTCTATCTCGGAAATAAATTAAAACAACGAGACAGCTATGAATTTATAAAGAACAACTATTCTCGAATGTTTACTCTGTTCGCTTATAAATATTCGTAATCTATCATCCAACTCCGCGTGATTTTACATAATTGCTGTCTAATATACTACCACAGGTTTCCTAATTTTTTCCAGCCAATAAGGTGATTGCTTGAGCTTTTCTGGACAAGTCTCATGAGAGGAAATATCAACGTACGGAAGAAAAAGGCATCAACAGAATAATTACTGTATATGCATGTGTGCGTGTGTATGTGTGAATCTGTGTTTTCATACCATATATATATATATATATATATATATATATATATGGTATGAAAACACAGATTCACACATACATGCGCACACACACATACACATACACTCACACATATGTACAGTCCACTGTTGACAACAATTGTCAATTGAGGAACACGACTGTTACTACATAAACCTGATGATTGCATAACGCATGAAATAACTAGTTTATTTGAACATCATAAAATTGTAAAAATCTTGGAATTTCCTTGATTAATACATTCTTGCGTATTGTTCACCACCACTAGGTCTAGTCTGTTATGCTCTAGCACCTGATCTTTCTGGATTGGGAAATCCCAGAGGATTTTGCTAATCCCGACTCCGCCACTCTCTGTAGTTTCTCCTCATACCACGTCTTGCCTCTCTCTAGCCCCAAGTTTTTGCACAGTTTCTAATGAAGCACTTTCGCTACCTTATCGTGTTTTCACAACTCGTAATGGTTTTGGACAAGTCTAGAGCATTCGTTCGTGACATGGGCAATGGTTTCTTCCAATCTATTACAGATGAGGCACAGCGGAGACACTTGCTCATTTCTACGGTTAACCCTTAATCTTGCGCCACCAGTATAGTGCTCTTCGTCTCTTTTCTTTCAGTGTTCCTTTCTTCAGCCAATCCCACTTAGGTTTTCTACCAACTTCACCTGTCGCTGCTTGGAATTCATTCTATAATACCTTGTTGCGTAATGCTTCTTCATCTCCTTTTTTTTACCTCTTCTTTTGTTTCTGTTATTATTATTATTATTATTATTATTATTATTATTATTATTATTATTATTATTATTATTATTACTTATAGATTTTAATATCACTAAGACGTCCCTTTACGGCGCTCTTTAGTATTATTCGTTTCCATTGTGTTTTTCAAATGTCTACGCTTGAAAATTTCTGCTCTGTATTGATTTTAAAC
>NC_068987.1:84281549-84285487 GCF_001194135.2 Octopus bimaculoides
ACATAGAGGGAACAAACAAGGACAGACAAAGGAATTAAGTCGATTTCATCGATCCAAATGCGTAACTGGTACTTAATTTATCGACCACTAAAAGATGAAAGGCAAAACCGACCGCGGCGGAATTTCTAGTCAGAACGTAAAGACAGACGAAATACCGGTAAGCATTTCGCCCGGCGTGCTAACGCTTCTGCCAGCTCAGTGCCTTGCTTTTAGAACTTCAGACGTTTCTTTACTCATCTAAAAACTAAATCTCTACTATTACCACCAACGCTGATAGTCTAAAGCAACAACAACAACAGCAAAACAATTGCAGCAAAAACTAAAAAGTGAACGGTAACAATGGTACAACTGACGTCTTCGCCTCCACCACCAATACAGCAATGAATAGCGGTACCAGCAATTTCAACGAAAGCAAAATCAAAGTAAAGAAGCGGCAGCAACATCAAAACGAGAAAATAATTGAAAATATGAACGACGAAATAAAAACAATAAAAAAAAATTAGCAACAAAACTTACCTACAGATAATACAAACAAAACGACCACAACCACCATTACCAGTTGAATTAACTACCACCGCCACCTGAATTGACTATCACCGCCACCGCACACCATTAATAAACAAAACGCCGCAACAAACAAACTACACTTAGCGATTTCGCTCAATTGGTTCGGTCACGTGATGTAGGTTCTTTTTCTTAGCAAAATGTGTAAATTGGGAAACGCTTCCAAAGACGATCTGGACATATTGCATCTTTAAACATAGGACATAGGACAAAAAAGTCCAGGTAGATACACCCAAAGAGTATCGTTTCACTCCTTGTTTCTTCTTTTTTTTCCGCACTCCAAATTGATAAAGAGTTCACCCGAGATGTTAATCTAGCTTCTTTCCCATTTTTCCTCTATACTATTCAATGTGCTCAACATTTTAGGTCGATTTTTCTTTCTTGAATTTTTATCTAGCTGTTGTTACCTATTACGTTGTACGACTCTCTATCTCTTATTACCCTCATTCTATTTGTGCTATTTTATCTATTACACACACGCTCACACACATACACATACAAACACACACCCATATACATGCACACACACACACGCTCACGTACATATACATACATATAAGTAATCATGTCTTTAACGGAAAAGGCCGTTCAAAATAAATGAGAACGGAGCGATAGAATCGTTATTCTATCAGACAACTTGCGTTGCAGCATTGAGCTTCGACTTCTTATGTTCTTAGATGAAATCGCGCCGAGGTCAATTTGTCTTCATTATTTTGCGATCAATAAAATAAAAAAATGTTTGTAAAGAACTGAGATTCATTTCTATTGCTATAAAGCATCCTAGATGTGAATAGAATTATATTAGGAGAAAATACCTCAGTGAGGGTAAATTTTGACGCTATGATGTTGTGAGATGATCTAGTTGTAGCGTACCACCAGATTTACTCTGATTAAGTGGTACTTTATCAAAGTCAACAGAGCTATAAACACTTCGGCTTATTCCTTATATGTAGGGCAATACTCTACAATTCTCTTTTTAAGGAGTGCAATTTGAAGGAAATTTGAATGAATTTTATTTTTTAAAAGCTCGAACTCCTACACAGCTATTATATGTCTGTCTCACTCTTCGTTTCTCCGTCTATCTGTGTGACTTTCTCTATGTCTCTTCCTCAAAGAACATAGTGCATCGAAACCACAATCTTACAATCATGAGAACAACACCCTTGTCACTAACTCATGCACATCCACCTCTTTCCCTCTTTCTTTCATTGGCTTATTTTATTCATAGTAAAATCAATCGAGTGGAAAGTGTTTCCTCTCGCCCTACCAACTAGACTATGCTTGATTTTAAATTCAGTGTATAACTGAAATTCAAATCTGTCCTTGCCAATTTGCCAATAATTATATACAACTAGACTGACTGCTTTCCTTGAAATTTTAATGCCATTACCATGGACACACTAAGCACCAATGAATGTAATATCAGTCGTTATCTGTGAGTGACATTTTGATAAGCTATCTATTCATCTATCTGCCATTCTACAGAAATGTTTAAACGTATGTATTAAAATTAGTCTCTTGACGAATCTCATATTTTTCACACCTAATTTCAATAACATTAAGTATATATTAAGTACATATCATTAAGTATATATCACATTAAGTATATATCACAAACATTTTCCTTCAGCTATGTTGTGTGACATACATTATAGCAAAATGTGCCTATGAATGTGAAGCAACGTTGACACATTAATCTGTAACTAAAATGAAAATCTTATCAACTGTCTCATTCTCTGCGGAAAATTTCTTACAATTAAGTTGTTGATTTATTGGCTTTCTGATAATTTTTTCTGTCTTCAACAAATGTATTAATTGCCTTTTCTTATCTTGACGTCAGCTTGCTTTTAGTAACAAATTTATTTTCTTCTATTTATTTCATCAGAAATCTTTCTGGCCTTTTGATCTGATTGCAGAAGCGTCTCTGACTACATAATGAAATCATTACCAAGATACACCAGATATTTTATTTTGTTTTTATTTCCAAATTTTATGTTACTGTTTTTGCTTTTCCTTCTGACATTGCTACAACTTCACATATATGAACAGAATTGTATTGTAGTATTCTTTAGTTGTTATTCAATACAACATTTTAAGTGCACATCTTACTTCATGTGATGTTATGCTTTGCTTTTAAATATTTTATGCCGTACAGTCCATGCAATAGTGTAATCTGTTACTATCAGACGTTAGTTTTTGATAATTTTTGCTCATTTATTTTTTCTATCAGAATTTCCAGTAAACTTCCTTTCTTCTCAGACATGCGGTCCAATATCGTTACCGAATTTTCATATGAGTTTAGAAATGCTGGTTGGTAATAAATAATATTATTGGATATACATTCATGTAACGTATTTGATATTTCCAAATATAAATTGCTCTCATGCGTAAGATAATCCTTCGGGGTTGAGGTGTTCCTTGATGTCTTTTGTATTGATCAAGATGATGCCAAGATATTTATTGGCTTCATTATTCAAAAACCGTAACTTTTGCTTATCAGATATGAATGCATTGGATCTTCTAAATTTGCTTTCGTTTGATCCCTACCCAACATATATTTGCCCCTAAAGTCATACAATTATCTCGGCAAATACTACAACAAATGTGACTCAAACTTTACATTTAGCACGTTATTCAGTATCTGTAGCAGATGTTTGATGCTGTCGCCTCTTTAAGTGTGTAGACGCCATTAAATCTCTAACGCTGACACTGTCTCAATCCCAGATATATTTCAAATGATAGATTTCTAGATGGCCATCAAGATATTCCCTGCTTTTACTGCATCTGCATGATCGTTTTTAAGAATTCGTGGATTAAATGCTATGAATCATAGAATGAATATGGTCAAGTGAAGTCATATATCGTTATCATAATATATTTATCTGCGATAAAGAATTGTTAGTCACTCATGATTTATTTCTGATCTTTTCACCTTTATTTTACTATTTCGTAACGTCATTATCAGTCCTGCCGTAGCGGGGGCGTACGTTGTCATCTTTACAAGTTTGAAACTATTACGAATCGGACATCATTCTTCAGGTTTGTTCTATAAAAACAGATTGGAATTTCTTCAATAAAATTATTTTATGCAATCAATAATTACTTGATAATTATTTTCATAGCCTGAACTTCTCATACGCTCATATTTCAGATTCTGTTACCTTCGCAATTATTTTAGCAAATCAAAGTGCGTTTTGTTATATTTCATTTGCATACCACTTTCTCATAAAATATACATAACACCCACAATTTTTTTAAAATTTCATCTATTTTCATTTTATATGGATGCGTCAACGATGTTGGAAACCGATAGATAGTAAAAGAATATCATTTAAGTGAGCTGTGTTTTCTTCATATATATATATATATATATA
>NC_068987.1:84285746-84293285 GCF_001194135.2 Octopus bimaculoides
ATATATATATATATATATATATATATATATAGTTTCATGGCTACGGGTTATGTAGAAGGGTGCTATAGAAGCGGGTAACGTAGAAGCGGATAATGTAGAAACTGATATAATTCTTACTCGTCCCATAATATTTGTGAACAACACGCATATGCTTCCCCAATCAAAAGGCCATGTTCAAAAGTATTATGGTTTTCTGCAGGCATATTTGGTATCAATTTATATCAATGTTGAGAATAAAGAAACGGACTTTCTAAGCTCTATGTATTTGTACATATATAAGGATATGAGTAAACAGGGTTAGTGATGTGGGAAGTTTGGTATAAATGTATAGGGACCTTGGGCTTCTTGAAAATCGTCGAAAGCTTTTAGTCATTGCTTCACGTCTTTACCACACTTGAACGAATATAGACTCTTACTTTGCTCAGTACCTGGGGAGTTGTTATCGAATTTAAACCTGAGAACCCTCCTTTGGTATTCCTGAATCGTTTGCTACCAAGAAAATCTACATGAACCAATAATTTTCAGTAGTAATGCCAGAAACGATCACAATTATGCCAGAAACACGGTTCATTAGTACATTTTCTGATGAAAAATAGGGCTTTGTGCAAAGAAATGATGTCACAATACTTCAAAGACATCCTTTAATCATGGAATACTAAAGACGTTCACATTGGCAGTTTCATTGTGGCACAAAGGCGATTTTTGGCAGAAAATGTGCCAATAATTGTTCCAAAATTGTTACATATAGGTTTGGAGCATCATAAATGCACTCATAACACTCCTTGTACGTTGCTGCATTTTTTGACGCCCAAAACAAATTTGGCAATGTAGATATCCAGTTATAAACGATGCTTCTTGGGGCTAATGAACGGTGAGAATGTCTTTTCCAGGATAGCCATACTATGTTGGCAAATAACTTTTACTTTAAAGAATCGTTTCTGAATCTCTCTCTTTCTCTCTCTCTCAATCTCTCTCTCTCTCTCTCTATCTCTCTCTCTCTCCCTCTCTCTCTCTGAGAGATGTAGAAATAATAGTATATATATATATATATATATATATATATGTGTGTGTGTGTGTGTGTGTGTATGTGTGTGGAGAATGGAGCAACAAATACGAGAAGAAGCAGTTCTGTTGGGCTAGTTAGCCGTTGTTTTATTGTGTGGAGGTTATGTAATCAATCATTGTGGAGGTTGAGGTTATGTAGTGAGTCATTGTGAATGTTATGTAATAGTCATTTACGTACGTTTCAATCTAGCCAATGGTTTGGCAGATCTCATCAGAATGTTGAGGAGTATGTTGAGAGTTCGTGGTGCGAAGGATGTAGAAGTGATTGGTTGGTATATTAATGTATATGCTGGTGTAATAATAGCGATAGGTAAAGCAAGCCTTACATTTTAGTTGAAGTTGTGTTGGTCTTCCTGTAAGGGGATGTAGGATGGGTGCTATTTAAGCTCATTATTCCGGTTTTAATCAAGTGCATCTCCACATGATTTTATGATTGAGGGATCTGTCATATATTTATAGCACCCCTGGTTGCTTGGATGCTTCAGACTACCCCTGAAGGATTGAGGCAACCCTATCATTTACCTATATATATTTATATATATATAATATAATATAGGATAAATTCTTTATAAGAATTTATCAAGTAGTCAGCGTGAAAAAAACCTCATAATGAAAAAAATAACGAAAAATTTCGTAATGAAAAAAATCATCGTTTCTTCATAGATATAATTAATTATATATAAGGGCATTAACTGTGTATTAATGCCTCAAAAAGAATACAGGTTACTTCACAGTTTTTTCTGTATTTGATTGAGAAACCAGTGGTCTACCGTTGAGTTAAATGTTTTTAAGAGATAAATTCTGAAAGCTGCATTCCCTCGCTTTCGGTAAATATGTTGCTTATTTTTGGTAGTTTTTGACTTATTTAATCCCTCAAAGCGTGAGGCATTAATACACAGTTAATGCCCTTATATATAATTATATATATATATATATATATATATAATAGATAGATAGATAGATGTATATAAATATACCCACATAAATGCACACACTTACATATGCATGCACTCATATAAATATAGAGCACTCCTTGATAAATTTTGGAATATATTCTGAAATCTCTTGACACGGTTTGGATACAAAAAACAATGTTTAATAATAAATAGTTATTTTGAAATATTTCTTGTCAGTATGAATTCGTATGTCAAGAAGATATATCACAGACAGTAAAGCGGATGTGAGCAGCTACGATAAGCAATATCTTCTGCTTTTATCAACTCAAATTTTGTCATAAATGCAAAGAATCACATAAACTAGCGTGGCAAATGTAGTATTCAAAACCAGCTCTTATGTACAGCAATAGTAAACGCTTCGGTTTCTTTTACTTTTTATTTATTTCCATCATTGAACTGCGGCCATGCTGGGATACCTACTTGAAGTATTTGGTCCAGTGGATCGCAACCATTTTTTTTTATGATGCCTTTTGATTACTATTTTGTTCTTGCGGACTCCCATAGCCATTCATTTTTTAAAAGTAGTTTTATAAAAACTCCCTTCAAAATTCTTATTTATCTTTTAACACTTAAAATTGTGTAGGTCGAACTATGTAAACTGTTAGAGAAAGAACCTACCTGTTAGTTGCAATATTTGCCAATTCGTACATCTAAAGCAACATCTTTTCAGACCACTTTGAAATACTACTGTGGATCCCAAGTTTACTATTTTGTTGCTTTACCGCCCCCAAAACCCTTTTCATTTTAAAAGTCTGGCCCTTATTCAATAGGTTCCTTTTGTCATACTCCAGGGTCACGTGGACGTAAACAAGCTACTACCTGTTGCCTAGTATAGAATTTGAAAATAAGTTAATAATGTTTGAAATATTATGAGAAGGAGTGTGGAAGAGGTAAAGCTTGCACAATATTTGTAAAATCTCTATAGAAATTGGCAAAGTGTTGAGAAAACATGCAAACGCGTCTAGGAATACTTACAGAGAAGTTGAAGCAACTTGAATCGAGGACGTAAAAATGCAGACGTTTTTACACTGCAAAGAGACAGAAAATGGTGAACGGAAGTGAGGCAAGAACAAAAACTGACTCTTTTAAGAGTAGATAGGAGAAGGATGTAACCAGAACAGTGGTGCATCTGTATGTATGTGGGTATTAGTAAGATGAAGACTGATCAGCGGTCAAACACATATGCCTGTTAGAAAATGGGGAAATAAGTGGATGATTCAAAGAAACGATCAGAAATAGTTTCGAAGTGTAGAAAACTATGTACCTGTGTACCAGTGATTGTACGCATGTCGGTTGTGTACAGTGGGTGAGAGAGAGGGGGTAGATAAATAGATAGACATATAGACAGATAAATAGATAGAGAGAGAAAGAAAGAGAGGTGTGTATAGTGTGTGAGGGTATGTGTATCAACGTAAATGAGAGAAAGACGTGAAAGAAAAGAGTTGGAAAGAAAAGTACAAGTTTTACCCCGGGAATTTGGAAGAGGTTGCATGACAAGTATGATTCGTTGCTTCCGGGTGCGTTTAAAGAAATGAATAGGTGACTGTGGGAAGATGGAAGCATGATTAGATTGTAGATAGCAGAAAAAGCAGAGGTTAAAGCGTTAGAGAGGCACGTTGATAACGTGATAGATGAGGGGAATGGATCTGCTATAAGTATTGAACTTCTTTCTAATTTTGAATCTAAGAATGACTCTTGCCAAATTTCCCTTTAAATACCTGCTGCTAGGCTCCAGCAGGCAGCCCCGGCAAGTTGTCACGTGACACTGTTTAAACTTTAACTGACCAATGGAGGGCGCGTAGTCTTACCCGCTGCTAGGCTCCAGCAGGCAGCCCCAAGCAAGTTGTCACGTGACACTGTCTAAAACTTTAATCTCAATCGTAAATTGTATTACACTTTATAACATAACATAGTTAATCCTAGTTTCTTTCAGGAGCACAAGGAACACATCTATTAAGGTCGGGAGCTGATTACGTCACTCATAGATACTTCTTTTTATCGACTGGTGATGGTTAAAAGAGAAAATTAAATTCAGCGACGGGATTTGAACCTATAAAATAAAGAGCAGTAACTAAATACCCAAGTGCATTTTATCTGATGGTCTACGATTCTGCCGATCCAGCAACATATTTGATATCGATCCTCCGTTTTCTACATCTATATTCGATATTTTGCAACAACATATTGCACGTGTCATCGGATTTTCCAGCAAAGGAGTTGTTCCCACGATGCAGGCAAACTTGTCATCATATTTTAATATAGAAATTAAACACTAAGTTATTCTTCTTTCCCTCACGGTGTAAGAATACTGGCTTTAAGCATTTATAGACCCAGATAAATACTTTTATTCAATAAGCCATTTATTGTATTCGCGGATCAATTCAACTGACTGTAAAAAAAATTGACCCTAGGCTTATTGATAGTATATTTTTTTCATTTAGGGAATTATCGCAGGATATATTTCAGAAATATTGCAAAATTTCATTCTTTGAATATTCTTCCGATCAAATGCTCACAGAAATAATTTGATTAGCTTGTTGAAGCGTTAATCACTCTTAGAGTAGTGCTATATTTCCTACAGATAGAAGTAACATTTTATTTCTTTTGCTCAAAGCATGAGAGATTTTGAAACTACAGCTCTAGTTTTATGATATTCTTGATGCATTGGCGTTGAAATATCTACTTAGTGCTGATAGTTGAATTGTTATCTGGCTCTTCTTGTTGGTGTTTAGCCTCAAGTTAGCTCTCATAAACAGATCTATAGGCAACGGCATTCAAAACGTAACGATTCACTATCATTATATACTTGGGTTTATATACTCCTTTACTTGTTTCATTCATTTGACTGTGGCCATGCTGCAGCACCGCCTTTTAGTCGAGCAAACTGACTCCAGGACGTATTCTATCGTTCTTTTGCCGAACCGTTAAGTTACGGGGACGTAAACACACCAACATCGATTGTCAAGTGACGTTGGGGGGACAAACACAAACACAAACATATACACACATACATATATATATACGACGGGCTTCTGTCAGTTTCCGTCTACCAAATCTACTCAGAAGGCTTTGGTCAGCCTGAGGCCATAGTAGAAATCACTTGCCTAAAGATACACGCAGTGGGAATGATCCCACAACCATGTGGTTGGTAAGCAAGCTTCTTACCACACAGCCACTCCTGCGCATATTATATAGTTATAGTATGTACTAATATAACATTCAGGTTGTAACCATTCCATTTTCTTCTAGACAGACTGTACATTGTTCGTGCGGGAAGAGCTGAGGGGAAAAGTGGTTCATATTTCTAATGAAAAAGGAAAAAAAATACAAAGGAAAACCCCTGCATAAATTTTCTCTCGTTGGCCTCTTATTTGTATCTTTTTTGGTTTTATGAGTGAAACATATCAAGCTATTGAATCGAACGCGAACAAATAAATAGAGAATTATAATAATCATAAGTTCAAGATTATCCTGACAAGAAGTGTGGCGTGGGAGAGATCAAAATGTTGTTAAAGATGTTTGCAAACTGACGATACCAAAGACTGAACTGGAAACAAGAAGTTTGTGGACTGTATGCATGCAGCACAATACAAAGGAACTGAAGGGTCATGGCGAGCCGAAACCTGGACACAGAGAAGACAATTGGCTGATAATTATTATTGCAAGAACGAGAACATTTATAATGGTCTTAAGGATGAGGTCAAATGGTATCTTCCCAAAACACAAAATGTCATCATATGTACAAACGTTAAAAATTTTCTGGTACTTTTATATACGAAACCGATGGTGTGGTAGACACAGAAGGCCATATATTCTGGTTCTGTACAAAAGAAGATTGAAAGAAATGAGTGTAACTGCAATAATGATTGGTGCATTCAGAATAGTAACTACCAATCGTAAATCATTGTCAGATAATTTGCAACTCAAAGGAAGTATGGAGTTGCTGCGGAAAGCCATGGTGCTCGGGACAGCAAGGTCCATAAGATTACTTGTGACCTAAGCTTGCTGTTTGTAGCTTGATCTCTAGCCTACCTGTTATTACGTGCTGCTATAAGCTATGCAACTTTATTATTATCAATATTATTATTATTATTATTATTATTATTATTATTATTATTATTATTATTATTATCATTATTGTTGTTGTTGTTGTTGTTTTTGTTGTTGTTTTTGTTGTTTTTGTTGTTTTGTTGTCGTCGCCGTCGTTGTTAATATCAGTATTAAATATGAAAATGGCTCAGAACAATACATGCGAATGTAATTTCTCTGTTTGCACCAGAGAAATATGTAAGCCATACCCATCCCCGTGATAGAATCCACGCTTTATCACCCATCAACACTGTTACATTTGATGTCAGTGCCAGTGCTGTTGCTATTCACTCCGTTCACGCAACCCGTCTGTACACTTAAGGTTGTTGCATAGCTTATAGCAGCACGTAATAACAGGTAGGCTAGAGATCAAACCTTGCTTGAAATGTAAGAGCGTGCAAATTGTAACACTGAATAGTCGGAGGTGTCCTGTTATAAATTCTTCTACAGTGGAAGTTCTTGTTTTGAATATATTTCCTCCGGTGCCACCAGCGCGATCGTTTCGCTGTTAAAATAAGATCATAAATGTTGGTCTTTGCACATTGGACGTATTTCTAGGTTTATCATCATAAATCCGCTCGGCGTTGATTTCAAACGAAGGTCTAGCTCATAAAATGTCTATCAATTGGATAAAGTTCGGATAACTGACTGTCTGTGTTTTATAGGTATGGTGATGCGTTGACACTAAAAGCGAAAATGATAAAAAAAAAATAATACAATGAAAATTTGGAGGAAAAACAGAGAAAAGAAGACAGAAAACAAAGAAAATAACCAACATATACCAATAAAAAAAAATCGAATGCTGAGAAAAATGAAGGAAATACAAAAAAAATAAAACAGAAATGAAACATGATCGAGGAACAAGAAAGTTTACTACGTATAAAATATACGCCATTCATTGCATAATGTTAGATTGTATGTAGAGACCATTGTACACGTATGTATACACATATAGGACCGGGTGCATATGTCTTTGTCTCTCACTGTATTTATGTGTGTGTATACATAACACTCTCGCATACACATATATAATATACGAGCATGTTCAAGATATAGTCTTTTGGGAACAATAGGTGGATATGTTTCAGCGTGTATGTATGTATCTATATCTCTGTCTCTCTTTCTATTTCTCTCTCTCTCTCTCTCTCACTCTCTCTCTCTCTTTATATATACACGTTTATGAATTTGTGTTGCAAGATTCCTGATGCGAAGTCGTGTGTTGAAACAGAGAATGGAATGAGCAGAGAAAGAACACACACAAAGACGGTAAATGCTGGTGAGTAGGTCACGGATGTGTAACGAAAAATTTCCGGATAATGGGCATGAGTTGAAATAACTTTATTTGGCCATCCCAAAATAGAACATATATATATACATACATATCTCTCTCTCTCTCTCTCTCTCTCTCTCTCTCTCTCTCTCTCTCTCT
>NC_068987.1:84293453-84295421 GCF_001194135.2 Octopus bimaculoides
CACACACACACACACATATATATATATATATATATATATATATATATATATTCATATTATCATTTTATTGAACGCCAGGCATCCATTTCCAAGTTTAACTTATATATATATTGAACTACCTCAGCCGCGTCAGGTAACCGCATAACGCATCGGGTAAGTGTCTTCTACTAAATCGCCGAACCGATCGATGCTTTATGAGAGAATTTGGTATATATTTGTGTTTGTCTTACACACAAATATACACATACACTTTCCACCACTTGACAACCGGTGCTAGGTTAGTTATCTTCTCGTAAAACTGCCGGTTCGACAAAAGAAACCAGTCTTAAGAAAACGGCCTTGCGTAATGGCATCTATTTGTTTGATTAAAACCCTTCAAAGTGGTGCCCTAGCATGGCCGCAGTTCAATGACGAAGACAAGTAAAACATAAATGATAATTTCAAGATACATCTTGGCGGGATCCCTGGCATTCATCGTTAGTGATTTTAGTAAGCTGTTAGTTGATTCCGGGTCTTTCAACGTGGGATCCTATTGCTTAGTTGATGCAGCCAGGTCCGAACAAGACCCGGCTAAGTACAATGGTTGATTTGTTCGACTAAAGCCCCTTAAAGTGATACACTTTCATGGCTGCAGTCCAATCACCGACACAAGTAAAAGAAAACAGATAAAAAGTATAGTAACTACAATTATCAAGAGTGACATATAGAATCCAAGTAGAGTTTCAGAGATATGACATAAAATTTAATCGCTTAAAAATATGTCGTATCGTTTAGTTTCATTTTAATACCTTGCTACGATAAGATACTTAACTCTCCTTTCTCAGCAAATCATAAACTGACACTGCAATTAAACTCACATCATATTCAGAAATTCTAGTCTATGTATCTGTCAAGAAATATACAAATTGATATATAATAAAGCTGTAAAATTATCATTTACTTTGTCTATTATAATTTTCTATTAATTATATCGTATATCTTAGTAGTTAACGTTTTCCTGAGAGAACATTGCAGATAAGACCAATGCTTTGAATCGTTTCACTAATTTAATTCGTTTCGCCAGGTCGCGACCTATTAATTAGCAGTAATTATAACAATCAGAATAATCGGACAGGAATCGTTCTTCCGACATATTTAGTTTCAGATTTGAGATGACAATTATAAGGAAATCAGACTGACGTTACTTCGCTACTGTATTCAGTCAGATAAATACAAGCTATCAGATTCGAGGTAAACGTAATAAAAATTCCGATGCTATGATTCTGAATGCAGAAATATTCATTTAGTTAAAGACGAACCTGAGTTTATAAGCTATTTGTCGGAGCACGTACTGTGTACGTGTGTGTGTGTGAGTGTGCGCATGCGTATGTGTGCATGCATGTGTGTGTGTGTGTACGTCTGTATGCATCTATGTATCTAGCTTCCTTTGTCTGTCTGTCTCTTTCTGTTTCCTTCCTGCCTTTCTTTCTTTCTTTCTTTCTTTCTTTCTTTTTCTCTTTCTTTTTCTCCCCCTTTCTCTCTTTTTCTAGGAGTCGATCTGTGGCAAGCTGTTTGCTTCCCAGCCACTTGATTTCGAGTTCACTCCTACTACATTACACCTTGGGTGACTGTCATCCATATAGCATCGGGCCAAACAAATCCTCCGGAGTGGATTTGGTAGACAGAGGCTGAATAAAGCCTGGCATATACATGTGTGTGTTGGTGGTGGTGGGGGAGTGCGCACGCGTGTCTTTGTGTCTGTATTTGTCCCACACCGCCGCTTGACAATCGGTGCTGCTGTGTTTACGTCCTCGTGGCACTGGTGTTCGACAAAAGAGACCGATAGAATGAGTAAAAAGCTTAAAAAGAATTACTTGCGTCGATTGGTTCGGCTAAGACACTTCAGGGTGGTGCCCCAGTATCGCCGCGATCTAATAACTGAAATAAGAAAAAGAAGACAGATAAAAGATATATATATATATATATATA
>NC_068987.1:84296181-84304217 GCF_001194135.2 Octopus bimaculoides
CTTCTTCTTCTTCTTCTTCTTCTTCTTCTTTTTCTTCTTCTGGTACTGCTGCTTAAACAATCGAAATCCGGAGCCAACATCCCTCATATTAGATATTTGTTCAGATCTGCTACTACCTACATACCAAGCTTCCACAGAAGTAAAAGTGAGAGGGACTGGAAAAAAGGAAAATGGCCACCTATTTGAAATCTATTGAAATATAAAAAAAAGCAAAAAAAACATTTCATTTAATTTTTCCACAATTTAACTGTTTTTCATGCTTTTCTATAAGTTGAAAATGTCGCGAAAAATTAAACCTGTACTAAAATGTTCTTCATGATAAAATTATTTTAGCATTTTCTAACTTGTCCTATTTTCTTTATACATATGAACTCGCGTGTTACTTTTCATCCTTACACGCGCGCGCGCGCACACACACACACACACGCGCGCGATATTATTTTTATTCTAACATAGACATTAGCACTGCTGTATGTGACTTACAAGCAAGCAATAAAAATAGCGGTAGTGCTGGAAAGAGTACATCTTTATTAGTGATACTCCTTCGTATTTTTGTTGTGAATATATATGATATATGATATATATCTATATGTAATTCTTTCACACACACACACACACACACACACACATATACACACACGCACTCACACACAAACGCACATATCTATAATATCATATATATATACATGATATTATGTATATATATGTGTGTGTTTTTTTGTGTAAGAATTAGATGTATTTCACATAATAAATATATATCTATATTACAACATTATATAATAAATGGATGGATAGGCATACTTTTGCTGCAAAAGTAGAGCAGATGCTTTATACAATGTATGATTTTGTTCAGTTATATATCAAATCTAAATTGCTTGATATGTATTCTTTTAAAATTATGACACCAACACATTAAATTTACGCAAAATACTGTATTTGATTCAAATAACATTGTCCAAATAATTTGTGATGTTTTATCAATGTTAGTATCAACATATCTTTTCTTGTTTCTCAGCGTACAAAGTGATGATGATCTGGGGAAAAAGATAAGAAGTGTCATTTACGCTTCTGTCACAGACGAAACTACCTGTCATTTCTTCATGTATAATAGCATTTCTTACATGATTTACTGCTGCCAAAATTTCTGTGACTTCAATGGTATTTGTTCTACAGGTGAGAAAACTGTAACGCAATTTTATCCTGATGTAGATATTAGTACAGCTTTAAGCGGTTTACTGTTAGCAAGCTGCAAACATACCAGTAATGCTGGAAAGAGTATATTTTTACGTGTAATACTCGTTCGTAAATTTGCTGTGAATATTTTTTTGATTAAATAATCAATAGTAAATAGTTTGCATGATTGCTTACGTTTATATACAAGATGAAGTGTGGGCTACGAACATAAAGTGATATTTTTGATAAAATTCAAACGCTATTATTTATTTATATTTTGTGTTATAAAAGAGTAAAAGAGTGTTTTATTCTGTAAAATTGCGTCCTTATATTTATAGATCTTATTGTTATAGGTCTTTGACGCAATCATGATTAGATCTGCGCATTTCTGCTGGTAAATGTGACAGATGTACCTTTGAAAAACTCGGGCAGAGAAAAAAGAATACCGAATATTTTAACTCGAATGCACATCTTCATATTTTTTTCTACTGTTCTACTTAATTTGTGCCAATATTCGTCGGTGAATACTACACATACATACACACACACACAGACATACACACACACAGACATACACACACATTCACACGTACATACGCATCCGGGACAGATCAAACTCCCTTCCCGAGACACAGGCTTATAAGAACGGTTTCCCGGATGCTATGGCATATATTCTTTTCTACTCCAGGCACAAGGGCCGAAATTTTGGGGGAAGGACCCAGTCCATTAGATCGACCACAGTACGCAAATGGTACTTAATTTATCGACCCCGAAAGGATGAAAGGCAAAGTCGACCTCGGCGGAATTTGAACCCAGAACGTAAAGACACGAAATACCGCTAAGCATTGCGCCCGGCGTGCTAACGTTTCTTGTTTCTTTATTGTCAGAAAGGGGTTAAACATAGAGGGGACAAACAAGGACAGACAAAGGGATTAAGTCGATTACATCGACCCCAGTGCGTAACTGCTACTTAATTTATCGACCCCGAAAGAATGAAAGGCAAAGTCAACCTCGGCGGAATTTGAACTCAGAACATAAGGACACGAAATATCGCTAAGCATTTCGTCCGGCGTGCTAACCTTTCTGCCAGCTCGCCGCCTTAGATGCTATGGCATATATTGGTCCACCTGAAGAACGCTGTATCATGAAAATCGAGTTGCAGGACTAACTCCCAGCATCAGTATAAATTAAAAAAATTACATATAAATGTATGAGTCTGTGTGCGTGTGCGTGCGTGTGCGTGCGTGTGCGTGCGTGTGTAAAAAGTTCTTTCTTTCGGATTCTGTCAATAAAGCTAAACTCACGTGATGTGGTAGATGAATTCTTTCCAGGAATGTGCGCAGTTGTATCGATGTTCAAAGTACGCATCCCTCCCTGCGTCCCCGAAATGACCTATTTGACTGTAGTGCATATCAAATTTATGCATCGTCTTTCTTTGTAATGTGTTTCAAAGTATAAAGTCAGATATTTTGTGGTGAATATTTTATTGTCATACATGCACATTTAGGATCACCTGCATATATGTATTTCATAGATGTATGCATATACAAAGTTTTCATTTAAAAACCTTTATTCATGCTTAGTAAATAAAAAAAACAAAAATGACTTAAAAGGATGTTGCAATTCGCTCGAAGCATTGCAATATATGCAAATTAGATTTGTTCGAAGAGAAAAAAAACGTAGAGAAATGTAGCTGAAGAGCTACAGAAAGTATGTAATGTGATGTCAGTGAATAAAAACAAACAGAACATATATTGTATTTCCTTATATAGGTTCCTTAATGATCCAATATTGTTTAGGGGAAAATCACTTTTTGAAGTAGAATACTAGATAAGTCTGTCCATAACATGACTTTTCTCTCAAGTTTTTGGTAATTTTTTATTCTTCGAGAATTTTCCTCGAAATATTGCAAGATCATTAAAGAACCTGCGTGATGTAAGACAATCTCTTCTGTTTGTTTTCATTCATTGACATGGCGTAACATCTATGGCTAAATTCCTCACTTGCATTGCTCAAAGAGTTTTTCAAGCATCTCGTTTAAGCCTGCAATACTTCAATTTTCATATTCGTTTTCAGTAATGAGTTTCCCATTCTAGAATCGAAGTATCTCCTTAACTACAGACATACTATTTACTGCGATATACATTAATATTACTTAACAGAAAACGAATAAAAACTATTTGTTTCCTTGCCTTGAGGTCTTGTCTTTCACAAATTAACACATTTGTCTAACTTAGCCAATTAGTAACTATATTCCGGTCATATTAACAAGAAATAGTTGAAGTAAAATATTTCGCTCAAGGAATGTTTGAGCGTGTTAAGAAATCTGATGTTGGTAAACTATAATAAATCGATTTATCTCATATAATATCATATAATGAAACTTTTCCCGTAGTTTTTGAATCTTTACAAAATGATTAATTTGGAAAAATATATAAAAAAAAAATTTAAACATCTAAAATATATTAAATTTAGTGGACATACTATTTATCTGAATAATGAGTGTTTTTTCTTTCTTTTTAACGCTTCTGTTGAATATTATATAGAATAAACTTACTGCTGTAAATAGGTCTATTCATATTCATTTGCGAAAGTGATTAATTTCCATTTATATTTCATAAACTTCTAAGGCAATATATATAAAGTTAGCAAACATTTTCAATGCAGAACATGAAAGATGAAAGCTATCAATAGGATCAAAATAGAAAGATGCGCAAAGAAAGAGCGATAGAAAATTTGTGAGAAATTGTGAATACGATAAAGAGAGGAGAGCTACAAAGAATTCTATAGAAAGAAAGAGAAACAGAGAGACAGAAAGAGAGAGAGAGAAGGGCAGAGAGAGAGAGAAAGTGAGGGAGAGAGTGAGGAGTGAGAAATAAAAGAGTATTAAAGTGACAAGCTGAAACATCGACTTCGCTACCGTTTTGTATTCCAAAATTCCATACTGACGTTTTTATTAAAATGTTGACAAAACATTCTTCCACATAAAACCAACTGTACTTACTATTAACTAACTGCTGTTAGAAGTGCAATTTTCAACAATTATCAAGAGATTTCTAATTCAAGATTCAGATAATTTAATAGTTTCGGAGAAGAGTAAAGGAAAAATTGAAAATCAAAATTGCTGTATATAAGTTGTACGTAGAAAACATCAAAAGAAGAATGTGCATAATGAGATAGTAATGGATTATTCAACACCACTTTTTTTATTTCTACATTTTAAGCTATTTTTCGATTCTTTATTTCCCATTTTCACTTCCTCAAGTTGTTGTTGATTTTGTTGTTTTCGTAGCTGTCGTTGTTGTCATCGTAGTCCTAGAAGTAGTAGAAGCTTAGTAGTAGTAGTAGTAGTAGTAGTAGTAGTAGTAGTAGTAGTAGTAGTAGTAGTGGTGGTAGTAGTAGTAGTAGTAGTAGTAGTAGTAGTAGTAGTAGTAGTAGTAGTAGTAGTAGTAGCAGCAGCAGCAGCAGCAGCAGCAGCAGTAGTAGTGGTAATAGCCTAAGTAGTGATATATTTATTGCACGATATTCAAAGAGTTAGCACAATCACGAGTGTGATAGAGAGAAAGAAAGGTTATTTTTCTGGTTAACCTCTGCTATTTTGTTACCGGCGAGTCATTTTCAGAGGAGAAAAAAAAAACATATCGATCTAGATCTCAAGCGCACACTGGTATATCTATACACACACACACACACACACACACACACACACACACACACACACACACACACATGATTCATTTATTCATCTGCAATCATATGTAGCCTGCCCTCGGTGTATATAGTACATCGTTTCTACTAAATACCATGTAAGTATTGTATGTATGTATATATGTATGCATGTATGTATGTATGTATGTATGTATGTATGTACGCATGTTTGTATTCATCATGTATGTATGTAAGCATATATGTATGTGCTATCTGTGTACGTATATATGTACATATGTGTTTATATATGTATATATCTATGTATTCATGTGTATGTATTCCTGCATATATGTTTGTATGTCCGTACGCACTTTTGTATTTATCTTGAGGAATGTATGTATGTGTGTATGTATGTATGTATGTTTTTAATTTGTATCTATTTCTCTTATTTTATCTTATTTATTTATTTATTTATTTAAATAATTAGATGAGGAGGGGATAGTGCTCCTCTGTTCATCCAAGCCATGGCGAAGGCAATCTATGTAAGAGAAAGTAACTGTGAATTTAAATACTTCACTGGTCTCTTGTAGTTAGCCTTTGGTTGGGCAAAGACTGGTTGGGCAAATGCATCCAATGATGTCGACTTGTTCTTTGTGGATCATGCTTTGTAGTTTAGAGAGTGAGACTGGTTGCTATGCAAAACTTTTCGTCACTTTAAAAAGTGTCAAGCACAGGTATCGCTGGAGAGGAAAAAGAAATGAACATCTTGCATGTGCATGGCTGGCCGAAGCTTAAAAAGGCACATCTAAACAATGAAAGTTCATTTTGATAATGAAATGTGATGTATGTATGAAAGTGAATCTGTTTCATTAACGTTTGATGAACTTGAAAGTATTTTAAACTGAAATGCGTTAAAGTTTTTGAATTAAGATGACTGTATGTGACTGTGTGGTAACTAGCTTGCTTACGAACCACATGGTTCCGGGTTCAGTCCCACTGCGTGGCACCTTGGGCAAGTGTCTTCTACTATAGCTCTGGGCGGACTAAAGCCTTGTGAGTGGATTTGGTAGACGGAAACTAAAAGAAGCCCGTCGTATATATGTATATACATATGTATGTATGCGTGTGTATATGTTTGTGTGTCTGTGTTTGTCCCCCCAACATTGCTTGACAACAGATACTGGTGTGTTTACGTCCCTGTAGCTTATCGGTTCAGCAAAAGAGACCGATAGAATAAGTACTAGGCTCACAAAGAATAAGTCCTGGGGTCGACTTGCTCCACTAAAAAGCGGTGCTCCAGCATGGCCGCAGTCAAATGACTGAAACATGTAAAAGGGTATAAACTAGAATTCCATTCAGCTTTTCAAACAATCAAGAATCACTGAAAACTAAAATCGTGTATCATTTCTTGCATTATCAATGCTTGTATGAAGTTTTTTTTTTTTTTGTTCCTATAGGGTAATGTAGGTTAGTGTTTTCTAGATATATTCAAACCTCATTTTGAAGGAGAAAAACTTGTTCTAATATCACTGACTTATAAATTATAGATCTCTGTGTATGGATTCAATGCGGGTTTGAACTGAAGAGTCTAGGTTGCACGTTGATGAAGCTTTACTGAAGTAAGATTTTTGAAGAATTTAAGAATATCATTCTCACGGCTGCGTGAGCTTCACTATATTATATGTAACATACCTGTAGTTGCTTGGAAATGTGTTAACCTGAAGGAATTCTACGATAGTAACAGCTGCTAGAAGTCAGAGGTTTGATGGGAAATTTAATAGTATATCATAATGCTATGGATTAGAGTTAGATGGAATCCTTTATTTATTTCTTGATGGAAAATCTTACTTTCTGAGTTCATACAGGGATCAAGAAAATATTGTACCATTTGTTATCAGAATCGGTAGAGGATAAGTGCTTACAGATTATATGTCTGAGTCTCCACGTTCAGATTTGATATTTCAAAGAGCTTCAAGTTCCTATCATCTGTCTTAGATTGATTTAAGGAAAAACTAGAGATGGGAAGCTTCATAGTATATCGTTATATTAAGGATTAGAATGTTAGATAGAATCCTTTATTTCTTGAAGGAAAATCTTACTTCTTGAGTTCATACAAGGATCAAGAAAATGTACCATTTGTTATCAGAATTGCTAGAAGATAAAGTCTTCACGTTCTGATTTCATATTCTAAAGAGATTCAAGTTTCTATCATGTCTTGGATCGATTAATGGAAAAGCTAGTCAAGAAATGTGAAAAAAATATCATAAGTCTAGTTACCCGATTTGCGCGTCGGATAACTGACCGAGATAACAACAGTCCTCTTGAATGAAACACCAGTCTGTGGCTGGGTTCAAAGTCAGCAAATTTGATGGGACGGAGCAGTTCGAATAAGCCAACCTCGGACTAGAATGTTGTGTTACTTTATAGACTCCGAACGGATGAAAGCAAGTTCACCGCGGTGGGGTTTGACATCAGACCATAAAGAGCCAGAAGAAATGCCGCTAAGCATTTTGCCTGAAATGCGAAGGACTTTGCCAACTTGCCGCCTTGGAAAAATTATATAATCCCATTTTAATCACCATGAGAACTTGACATGTACGTTATGATATTGGTTCATTCACTGCATAAATGCTTTATAAACTCCTTTGCTGTATGTTAGATTTGAACGAAATGTAAATATAATATAACTAAATTCATTTAGACAGGAATCGAAGCTAATGTCTCTGCAGAGTGTCTAAATCAAAACACGACATGAATTCCATAATCAGAAGCGACTT
Organism: Octopus bimaculoides; assembly: GCF_001194135.2. Classification (NCBI taxonomy): domain Eukaryota; kingdom Metazoa; phylum Mollusca; class Cephalopoda; order Octopoda; family Octopodidae; genus Octopus; species Octopus bimaculoides. Next base: position 84,303,780 of record NC_068987.1, read on the forward strand.
ATCTTAATGTATATTTTTAAGCATAAGCATGCTGGAAATAAAGCATTAATAATGCCATCTTAAAAAAGTAGGAAGAAAACCTTACTAGAAAAATATCGATGTTCATAAAAGATCGTAGCAAGGATCATTAAGAAAGGCACCGTTGTTTCTTCTAAGTCAGGGAATAGCTTTAGAAATCAGGAAAACAGAAAAAAAGAATAAAGAATGTTTTCATGATTTGGGATTTATATATGTAATTGGCGAAGAAATCAAAATAATGATGATTCTATAACTTGTTTGATGTTGGATTGAAGATAATCATAAGTATTTGTATGTATTTATTCATTTTATATAGATATATATCTAATGTATATATCTGTCTATATATGCATACATTAAAAACATACATACGGAGAGAGAGAGAGAGAGAGGGAGAGAGAGAGAGAGAGAGAGAGAGAG
>NC_068987.1:84304227-84305476 GCF_001194135.2 Octopus bimaculoides
AGAGAGAGAGAGAGAGAGAGAGAGAGAGAGAGAGAGACGGGGGAGAAAGATGTATGCATGAAAATGCACGTGTCTCGTTTAAGAAAAGTCACATAATTAATAATTAATAAGAACCATATCATAATATTACGTAGATCATTAGAAAGCCGAGTCATATATCACAGTTAATTAATTAATTATGGTGCTGATCAAAACGAAATAAAAACATACATAACATCGATATCAAAGAAGAAACAAGTCAGGAAAAAACACTTCAATCTCTGTAGTATAATTAACCTGTAGCACGATAACAAGAAACAATATTGAAGCAGAAATATAAAGATTACAAAAAAAAAAAAAAAAAAAAAAAAAACAGAGACAATTTAATATATTCAGAAAAACAAAATTCATTTTCCTCATGAGAAATAACGGTTTGTAAAAATATGATGTAAACATGCTAAAAATTATTTTGCAACAGAAAGTTTTGTGATGGAAAATAATATTACTTATGAAATTCATTGTAAACATCATCCAAAGAAAATAAGGTGAAGGATGATAATATATATATACAAACACACACACACGCACATGCACACACAAACACATACACACACCTATTGGTTCAACGTTTGTTTTTATGCTTAGTAAAACTACCTCCACCCAGAATATTTCAGTAATCTGATTGGTTGCTCAGTGATTTCTGTAGAATTTTGAAGTTTTGGCCAGTTAAACGATCATTGGATGATGGTTTCACTGGCTGAGACCGCGAAGTCACTGCGAATAATATTAGTGTTTAAGAATAATACAAACACACACATACACATATATATGTGTGTGTGTGTTTGCAGTTGTGTATTCTTGTCAAGAGCAGAGCTCATTTGTCACCAATGGAGCCACAAATTCAAAATACAAGTTAGTCCAGCAATGGTTTCCTCAGTCACGAGTGGACGGCCATCATCATCATATATATATATATATATATATATACACGAGGGGGTACTGAGACGTTTTTGGCTTTGGGTAAAAGAAAATACAGAGAAGAACATGTTAATTGTGATTTTGTTCGACATGTTCTCCTCCCAGATTTACACACTTATTTCAGCATTCCTTCAGTTTCTCTTAGCCCTGTAAAAGAAGTCGGAAGCTGAGCCTCCAAGCAGGCCTTTCGCGATAACCTTAAAGCCAGGAAATTTTCAGCACGCTCTCGTGTGTCTGTGTAGGTATAATATACATATATAGTGAGAGAGAGAGAGAGAGAGAGAGAGAGAGA
>NC_068987.1:84305529-84311213 GCF_001194135.2 Octopus bimaculoides
TATATATATATATATATATATATATATATATATATATATATATATATATGTATGTATAAAACCATACATGCAGGGGGTGTTTTAGCGAGCGTGTAAAACAATTCGGACGTGTACACGCCGTCCAGTATTGTGTGTGTTCATCTTACTAGGGGGAAAAAGTAGCACCAAGGAGTAATGTATAACTCAAGTGGTCCCTAACATTTTGTATTGTAGGTGTTGCACAATTTTCTAATTCGCACATTTAGTAACGGCATGCATGTGAACAGATGCGTTGCTTTTGTGAAGTATAAATCACTTAGTTGTCAGGGCATAAATGAATGCATATGCTAGTTTTATGAAATAGTTGTAATATCAGTAGAACCGTGACAATTTTGTCAAAAATGATCCATTATTATTGAACAACGCTTCATAAGTGAAAACCGATGCGCTGTAGTGATACGGTTTGTCAAATAATCAGTTCTTTTCCTTGTCCTGCAAACAAGCGTTCACAACAACGCTACCAGGTTTAGCTCTATTCCTTGCAGTAGCTCGGATGTGCAATATTAAATCACCAGGAATATATAACTAAGAAAAACAACACTTTGTACGATAAATTTGTTTACGATACATATTTTGTAAAATGTGGAGATATTTTGCTATTAAAATTGTGATGTTCAATTTGTTGTTGTTGATGTCCTTCATGTTTTTGTATACTTCCATTGTCACTCTTGATTGACCAGAACAATGAGCAAATGTATTTCAGCAATATTCCTCTCACGGTTTTTAGGAGTTTGTGTGTGTGTTTGTGTGGTTGGGAGGTTAACATAAATATGTTGTTTTCTTTTCTAACACAGTGAAATGTGATTCGGGATTGCTATTTTTACCGAGTTGAGTGACCAGCTATGACCTCTATCAGTGGATCATTCCTCGGTTATGCGAACAGATCCATACAAATTTACTTTTGCATATTGAAAATGCATACTAGAAGCAACACACACACACACACACACACACACACACACACCCACACACACACACGCACGCACACACACACTCACACACACAAATATGGGAACCATAAAAAAACGACACGACTATTTCAACAGTAAAAAGCCGATATCATAGTAAATTGTTTCTCTTGAGTGTGGTCTCGTTGTATCACATACACTGTTAAATAACTCAAACAGCCTGATACGATATATGCAATATGATCGTAAAAGCTGTGATCTCATTTGTTTGTATAAGAATCTGAGGATATAAAGATTATTCTATAATTAAATTACATAGTCTCTATTGAATACCAGTATTCGTTATCAATAAAGCTACCATTGGAAACAAATCGTAAATTATTACCATACTTAGGCCTGGTTATCATATTTTGCACCCTCGTGGATTCCTGTTCAATCCCGATGCGCGGCACCTTGAGCAAATGTATTCTAATATAGCACCCGACTGATACCCTGTGACTGATATACAAGGAAATTTATCTAAATTTTGTTAAAACAAACCTGTCAAGTTGTCTACTGCCACTTGTAGAACATGGAGTATTTCCATCTTGAAACATCAGTTTCATTCCTTGATTTGCCCAGTTTCAAAATTCTTCAGATGCTACATGGTTTATCTATCTTCAACACTTCTGGTGCCATTAGCTGCAGATTCACCTTAAGCTCCAGCATTCCTCCCTTGTCCTATATTTCGAATTTCTTCATTGCTACCCGTGAAATTAGTAGACAGTATCCTGGTTTAATTGTGACCACCATTTCCGTGAAGTTACAGGACAGAAAGTTCGCCATCTCTTCAAATTTAGAAAATTCACTGCTTCTAGTGTATTGATGTATTCGAAGATATTTTCGTCAATATAATTTGGTCAGCATGCAAGATAAAGTTACTGGTCGCATTACACTTGGTGGAAGACATAAAATCTTCAGCAATGCCTAGAGGCACCTCGTTCTTGGAAGGTATTTGTGCTGCCTTCATTCATGAAGGAATCTGCAATGAAAGGCGTTGCAGTATCAAGTGCAATAATTTGCTGGTATTGTTCGACTTCAAATTGTCTGTTGATAACATATTCTTTCCATGAAACTGCTAATATTTAAACAAAATATTTATCCCTGCTTCTCAGTAAGTGAGGCGATCACTTTCCAGAAGTCAATATTGTTCAACATCCAATATTGGCTATACTTCTTTTATTTAACTTCTAGTTACAAGATGTCTCTTCATTCAAAATGTTGGACAGCCGTGCAAATTAATAATTTTTTGTTCGTGACCGCGTTTCCAATATTAAGTAGCGCTATGTGCACTTTGAATTATGTTTCCTTATCAGTTGGGTGATCTTTTTTGCATTTCCTCCTGCCCCAGAGTACCTGAGTATCAGCAGATATAGAGTAAAGAAGAAAAACCCATAGAATCTTTGTAAGCTTTGGGCCAAATTTAGTCGATAATGTTCCCTCTGTGGCTCTGCCTTTTTCATCCATGATATCAAGGATGTTTGCGATACATATCATATACAGTTGCGGATTGGTTGCATTGGAATGTATGTAAGACTTCTTGAGTTGTTACACCTACATTGGATAAAGTAGCATTTACATGTAACTGTCCTTAGTCTGATGCCAGCTGAGTAAGTTTATGGAAATATGACCATACGGATCACTCTTGAATCACCCACACATCCTAGCTTCTGTATTTGACACTTTTTTGTCCAAGAGAATGTATTTGGGAATATTTAAATAAAGAACGTTTGAGTCTCCGACTCTTGCACATTTAGTTAGCCCCACCGTTCCCACTCGTGCTACTATAACTGTCTCTCTTGGGGTCTTTACGATTTTGGGATCTTTTAGAAATTGAACACCGTCATCTAGGCGTTATAATCAGGGATGATTAATTCCCTGCTCTTTCCAGTTAGTACAACTACTTATATCATTACACTTTTCAGAGCCCACTCTCTCTGATCCGCAGCCTCCTTGAAGTAACCTCTGCTGCCTCCAGATCTTGGTGTCTGCTACCTACTGGCCCTTGCGATGCCAAACATGTAGTCTTTGTCGATGGAAGTGCCCCCAGCCCTTCCTCTGAATCCCACTTCTATACGATTGCACATTATTTTCCACCCATTGCTTCGACATAACTCCATAATCTCAGTAAATTGTATTCATGTCATCACTTTTGATTTGTCAATATGTTAATCTCAGTGAATGAAGAGTTCTACCAGCACAACCTGCTTAAATGCTTCATACATCAGCGATATGACTGTATTAGTGTTGATCATGTGACAGTTTCTGAGAGATTCAGCGTCTTCTCTAGGCTGATTTTAGCAACTTACAGCTCTGTACCATTGCAAGGAAACGCGATGAAATAAGTTGACCTTGTGTCAACTTATTTTCAGCGTTGAAAAACAATAGTTTCCTTTGTTACATGTAAGCGCTTACAATGGCTAATACCACAGCGATAATGTCAGCTATGGCCTTTAAGACATGATAATGCATCCAGTTGTTGAGGTTCTTGCCCAAAATATTTGAACAGTTTCGCGGGTGAATTCTAAGCTTCATTTCCTCACGCCCAGGGGGAAACCTTGTGATGTCAACTTCCTCAACTAGAACAAGTTGAACGGGGTCACTAAGGCGTCGTAAACTACTTGAATTAGAAATTTGTTTCGAGTGGATCTCGGCTTTCCAAACCTCAGGTCATGAGACTTTGCGTACGTGTGGATTGCTTCCATCTAAATCAGGTTTTCTGGTGCTGCATAGAATTCTTTAAATGACGTTTGCACCTGTTTCAATAACCTCCTGTACCTTCTTTGCACTCTCCATGGTGAGTGTTATACTGTATCCTAAGGCAGCCCATCCACGAGGTTCAGCTCTCACCATCGCTCTGTGCCTTTGCCGTATCTCGGCAGTCTTAGTAGCCTTTGCTGCTTATAATGTCTTTCTTTCTTAAACACATTGCTGATGTTTGCAGGGCGCTGTCTTGTTGACATGGGCTAAGAACATCACATTTTTACTACGCTTGAAACACTTTATAGAAACAATCAACTGTTTACACAAAGGATATTAATAATATTTCAAAGCAGAAAATCCCTAGAACAAGTGTTGGAATCCCAGAAAAACAGGGGTGTCACGTACTTTTGTCTTCCATTGAAATATTACTTCACTTCACTTACAAGAGAAGTCTCCCAGCAATTATAACTCTTAGAAGTAATGAATTCAGTCCCAAAAGTACAGAAAAATCTTAAAATTTTTCCGTCATTATATTCGTCATCAACATCCTCAACATCAACAGATGAATCTTCTTTAAGAGCAAATCCTTTTAAAATATGTTTCAAAAGTTTCCCTTTATAGCTCCGTCCTTACAATAACTCGTATTTCCTCGACATATTTTTTTTTTAATACACATCCTTTTATTTAAGCAATCATTAACTTTCAAGAGGCTTTTTTGTTTGAAATTGAATTTTGTTTCTTTAGATGTCAAACTAGAATTTAATCGAATTTTATAACAATTGATCTCTTTTCTGTTTGTCGCTCTGAGAGTGATTATTCTTTCTTTCTTTCCACCAGGTGGGGTTGCTTAATTCCATTTGTAAAAAGGTTGATTATTAATGAAACTGACAAATGCGTCATAGAGCCAAATAATGTGTAGGATGCGCAAAATTAAGGAAGCCTCCAGAATTTTCCAGAATTGTGGTTTGTTAATACTATTACTGATTGAATGACATAGCAAGTGAACTTCATAAAATTGAATTTAAAAAGACATCCTTATAACAGGTATTACATTAAAGTTAACTAAGTATTAACTGAAAAACATCTCTTTTCATACAGGCCTAAAACCGATTTTATATATGTAGGAATATATTATATTAACGTCTTTCTAATTAATCAACTTTCCATTAACCAATTTATAATTGACAGAAAAATGCTTAGGCGATACACGTTTTATCGTTTATTCGTTTCAATCATTGGATTGCGGCCATACCGTGGTATCACCTTAAAAGACTTTAATCGAACAAATTGACCCTAGTTCATATATATATTTTAGTCGAGTACTTATTCTATCACTCTCTTATACTGAACTGCTAAGTACGAGAACGTAAACAAAACAGCACCAGTTGTCAAAGTATAGCGGAGGGGTGACAAACACGCATGCACTTACACACACACATACACACAAGACATTGGTGAACTCGGGTCTATAGTAGCAGACGCTTGCCCAAGGTGCCGCGCATTGAGACTGAACCCAAAACCACTCAGCTGCAAAGCGAACTCCTTTACCATGCAGCCATGCCTGCGCCTTTACATAATAATTAACTACTAAAGGAATATTTATTCATATCACATGAATCCAGTTCATATTTATTGAGGTGTAGATTAGCTATGATAGAACAGGGCAAAGGAGTTTCCGCTAAAACAATTTGGATTTTTTCTACGTTCAGGACTGCATTGTCCCGTGTATCTTTTCGGTTTATAATGTAACAGAGTCTGATTTGGAGATTTTGGTGCTAATTCTACCAAGCTCAACAGCCGCATAGCATGTCCCAATAGAGATTTACAAAAAAAAATACAACTTACGTTTTGTCGAAATAATTGTTACTTTTTGCCAAAATTTAAAACAATTAGTATTACCATCATCATCATCATCATCATCATCATCATCATCATCATCATCATCATCATCATCATCATCATCATCATCATCATCAGAAGAAGAAGAAGAAGAAG
>NC_068987.1:84311440-84316803 GCF_001194135.2 Octopus bimaculoides
GTAGGAGGAGTAAAAGCAGGAAGAAGAGGAGGAAGACGAAGCGCAAAAGGAGGAGGTGAAGATGGAAAATTAGGAGAGGAGAAAAAGGAGAAGGAACAGAAGGGGATGAAGGAGGAGAAAAAAGGAGTGGTAGGCGGGAAAGAAGAAGAAGAAGAAGAAGAAGAAGAAGAAGAAGAAGAAGAAGAAGAAGAAGAAGAAGAACAACAACAACAACAACAACAAGAGGAACAAGAAGAACAAGAAGAAGATGAAGAAGACAGCAAAGATGACGAAGATAAGAATTTGATTGTGTAGACCATTACCGAAGAATCGCGAGCTGCAGCCACGACACAAATAATGGTTATTCCTGCTACAATCTGGTCCTGTCCTGACGAAACAATGTTTTTGTTGCGATATTGAAGTTAACTGGCCTTGTAATTCTCGGAAACATGCATAAAATTTCAGAAAGCAAACGGAAGACGTTTTAGAGTGAAGAATTTATCAAATTATAAAAAGTCGAGTGGAGATACATGTCTAAGGCTGACAATCGTAAGATCATGAGTTGGATACCTGTCGTCACTTTGTGTTCTTGAGCAAGACACTTCATTTCACGTTCTCCAGGCCACTCATCTGTTAAATAGGAGTAGCAGCTGTATTTCAAAGAGTCAGCCTTTCACAATTAGTGTCACGCTGAATTTCTCAGAGACCTACGTGAAAGGTGTATGTGTCTGTGGAGTGCTCAGCCACTTGCACGTTAATTTCATGAGCAAGTTGTTCCGTTGATCGGATTAACCGGAACCACGTCGTCGTGAGCGACGGAATATCAGTTAAACAAGAATTCCAAAGAAGATATCTTTAAAACAAAAACCTAGAGAAAAGCGAGAGGAAAATTTAACGTGTAGTTATAGTGTTAGAAGTATGCATGTGTGAAAAAGGATGAATCATAAATTTGTTCATCCATGTGCAATTATGTGCAAAGTAATAAATTACAAAGTTCAAGAATATTGAATGAAAACCAAAATTCCAGCCTAATCGAATTGAAAAAGGAATGCACAATATTTGAAGATTTCGCAAACAATTTCAAGCAAAGTGTCGTGAATGAAAAACCAAATTAATCTAAAATCTATAATTGATATTTCAGTTTATAGTGACACTAGAATACCGATCAAGTCGAAATATTTGAAATACAAGTAACAAATTTTAAGCAGATACTCATTGCAGATGATGCGTATACAGTAATACCTCGTCTATCGCGGGTGTCACGTTCTAAAACTCACCGTGATAGGTGAAAATCCACGAAGTAGAAACAGTACTGTACTGTATATTTAAAAAAATATTTTTATAATTTATATATATAATTAAATATAAAACTAACAGTTCTATATTTAAGAGATGGGGAATTTTGTACATTATTTACAATTGACAGATATTTGTCCTCATCTTGTTTGTTGTTAACAACGTTTCGGCTGACATTCAAACAAGACGTCTGATGAAGGCTGGAGGGTATATCAGCCGAAACGTTGTTGTAACCGCAAACAAGATGAGGACACATATCCGTGAAATGTAAATAATGTAAATAATGAAGAGAACTGACTGTAATAACATTATTTAGTCGAAGTTGTTGGTCAGAATGAACTCCATAGATTGACATGGATCTGGTCTTTAAAACCACCCGTAGAAACAATGGAAATGTTTCGGCATTATTTTAAAATATTGAAAAAGTGAGCTGGCAGAACCGTTAGCACGCTGGGCGAAATGTTAAGCGGTATTTCGTCCGTCGCTACGTTCTGAGTTCAAATTCTGACGAGATCGACTTTGCCTTTCTTTCTTTCGGGGTCGATACATTAAGTATCAATGAATCACTGGGATCGATGTAATCGACTTGTCATCACCCTCAAAATTTCAGGTCTTGTGCCTGTAATAGAAAAGATTCTTTTAAAATATCACAAGTGGTACTGTATTCAGTGGGCCATATGAAAACGGATACAGAGAGATCTAACCTACGCAATATGTGAGTTGAAAAACTTCGATCATGTTACATTATCTATGGAAATGATTGGCGAATTCTCCTTCGACAGATATTTCAAATGAAAAGATAAAAAGAAAAGGAGGTTAGCTCTAATGAAATATGATTCGCATGAAATGAAGGACGCGCAATGAAAAATCTGTAATAACATGGTACAGTATTAACAATAGGGCAGAGGAAAAACTTTTTCAGGAAGGCACATAATTGTATTACAATTAAACCTTGGGAGAGGCATTATGCCGGTAATAAACACACGCACTGGTTCAGTCCTTTATTAATTTATATAGTTTTTTGTTAAATTATTGCATTGCACTCTTGCAATCTCTTCAGTAACTTGTCTCTCCACTTCCATTTATTTTGAATGTATGATTTGGCGTTGTTTTGAAACTGTTCGGTATGAGCATGTGAGTGTGTGCAAGCTCGTATGTGTGCACGCTCATATGTGTGCATGAGGAGAGTTGCATTGTGTGCAAATATAGTCCTGGTGCCAACAGCAAAGCCAGAAATATGGTCTACAAAATAAGCTGTATCCACATCAAGAATCTTGCACACGAAATACACATACCAAACATAATTGTATTGTTTTTTTTTTATCTTTTATCTATTACTTGTTTCACTCGTGATGCTACGGTCATGCTGGAGCCCCATCTTGAAGAATTGCAGTCGAATGAATAGATCCCAGTAATTATTTTTCTGTAAGCCTGGTAATTAGTTTATCGGTCTCTCTCTTGGCGAAATTCTAAGTTGCAGGGACGTAAACACACCAACACCCGTTGTCAAGTAGTTGTGGAGGACGCGCGCGCACGCGCGCGCGCACACACATACACACACACACGCACACACACATACACACACACATACACACACACGTAATACGATGAGCTTCTTTTAGTTTCCACCTAGGAAATCCACTCAGAACGCTTCGATCGGCCTGAGGTTATAGTACCATATAGTCACGTCTGCGCTTTGTGAATATATGTAATTATAGCTACAATTCAAAATTCTAAACAGTATCATAAGAGCAGCTTCCTTTTCGGATTTTATTCCCCTAGTTTCAGAAAGATTTTATCTTCTAATTCCAAGGATAATTTTCATTAATAGAAAGTTTTCAATTCACTTTATTACATAAGTGAGAAATTATTCAAAACGCTCCTCTGAATTAGTTTTTGGTTACCATGGTGTTGACAGCCATAATCAACTGCAATACTTTTCCTCTATTCCTCTGTATGCTACTGCTTCTAATTATAACCAATTCAGAAGAACATTCAACGTGAATTTAGATTATATATGCCTCGTAGCAGGAGTTTTTTTCCCTAACAAAGGACCATCACGTGTAGAAGTGTACAGACTTTTGAAGGAAAGAAGGGTACCCCTCAAACTAGCGAACGAGCTTCATACGAAGTTACTTGACATCATCTCGCTAGAAATAGCAACCGTATTCCTACAAATCAAACCCAATGTGTTGAAAAGATCGGAAATACATTCAGTAATGTGACTTTAGACATGTTATGTTGTTGTCAAGCCCTTCGATTCTTACGGTGTACAAGGGTCATCGACTTTGCTCTACTTCCTTATTCTTGGCTTTGGGTTCTCATTTATGCGTCCACTCTCGGGTCTTGTTGGTACTGAAATGGCAATGATGCTTCTATACCATTTTTTCTAGGAAGGGATGTTGGCACTATACAAATCCATTTTTACCAATAAGAAGAAGTCGTCTGTATTACTTTGGCCCCTATACTTTAACATGTCCAGCTCTCAGGGGCATTGAAACACACAAGCAACCACAGCGCAACTAGTGCTGGACCTTAGATATACTATTCCTAAAAATCAGATGTTGGAACAGCTTGAATTTAAAACTTAGCTAACCAAGGAAGATATGGGATTAAAATACAACTGCAAAAGCTATGGCTGCTTGTAGTATCTGTGAAGATTTGGACAAAAATTATGCGCCAATTAATCAATTTCTTTGTGTTCTCATGTCACGTGCTGCAGCGATCAACTTCTACTTTGAGCTGGCAGAATCGTTAGCACGTAGGGCAAAATGCTTAGCTATATTTCGTCTGTCCTTACGTTGAGTTCAAATCCGTCGTGTTCGTCTTTGCCTATCATCCTTTTGAGGTCGATTAAATAAGTACCAGTAATGCACCAGGGTCGCTGTAATTGACTGTCTTTTCCACCAAATTTTCAGGTGTTGTGCCTATGGTAGAAAGACTTATGCTGAGAGGGATATGTAACGTGTATTCGTGATATGTGGGAAAACACTCACAGTATCGCTTTCGACCAAGAAATGGGGAAGAGTTAGGCGAGGGTTTAACAATGCATTCGCATCAAGCGAGCAATGAATAGAAAAAATAGTGCTCCTTAACGGACAACAAATTGCTGTACAACACCTATTTATTGAAAAAATATGAAGTAAAAGAAAAAATAGATGCAACAGTACTGGAATAGACTGGAATTAGAAGCACAGCAATATCAATCTCTATTTACTATAACAATTATCAATGAGCATACGAAGGGCCCTCTACAGAGTTATTGACCCTGCTAGAAATAGCTGTCAGATGTCCTTAGTAACACATCAAGTCGTCTCAAAGTGTATTTAATATTGTGCTAAGTACGTTTATTTCGAGAAAAAAATACATGATTACAGGGCTTGTATCATAGGTTTGCACCTTGAAGGATGACCTAGGGTTAAACAACAGGAACACACAGAGTAGTAAACATATTAGCTGCACCAACTATGAACATTGTCATCACCAGCATTAAATAACAAATCAATCGGCGACGAAGGATGCATTCGACATGGTTGAATTGTGATACAAAATATTGAAATAGATACAGGTAGAACGCCGCCATGGAGGAACAACAATATTTGACAATGTATTATCGAAATATAAAAACATTGAAATGGGAAGGAATGGCATTCTTTTGATCATACGTCTGTTAAGTGAAGATTGAGCATGGTCTAGACAACAGCAAACCACTCTGAGAGCAGCGTGAAGGTGTTACCTGAGTGTCAATTCCACAAGCAAGTACAAGGCGATGAAAACATAATGATGATAATAATAATAATGATAATGATGGTGATAAAGATGATGATGATGATGATGATGATGATGATGACGATGATGATGATGGTGATGATTATATATGTTATGAACACAAAAATTACATTTTGTGATTGTTATCGCTTTAGAGTTAAAGAAAATGTGACGTATATCTTTATCTAAATGTCTGTTTAAATTACGTTTCCCCACTATGAATCATTTCCGTGAATACACCTTCTCTCTCTCTCTCTCTCTCTCTCTCTCTCTCAAACACACACATGCACACGCACACATACATATATATATACATATAT
>NC_068987.1:84317185-84323971 GCF_001194135.2 Octopus bimaculoides
ATATATATATATATATATATATATATATATATATAAATATATAAAGATATATATATATATATATATATATATATATATATGCACATACATATATATGCATAGTTGTGTAAATATATGCATACATATAGTTGTTTATGCAATTTACATCGAATGTAAAATATTGATACTTGCCAGAATGTCTTCCGTTATAAGTATGTGCCTCTACTTAAACAGATGTGTGGTGTGTGTGTATGTGTGTGTGTGTATGTGCGTGTGTGCGCGGGTGTGAGTTTGTGCTAGTTTCTTTCGATGTTATCTGGCCCATTGTACTGATTTCTTTGTCTTTTTAAACTATTTTTACAATAATTCAAATTTATCTATGTATTTATCTATCTATCTATCTATCTATCTATCTATCTATCTATCTATATATCTATCCATCTACTCATTTATTAATCTAGTTTGCTATCTATCTGTATATTTATCAGTTTATCTTTCTACCCTGTTATCCTCTAACTCTATATCTAAATGCACACGGCTGTCTAGGAAATTATACAATTCAAACAAGCTTACTCACGTATTTCTTTTATACATTTACTGTATAAACAAATGGGCGAGACAAGAATTAATTCACTACCAACTACTCAATCATAGCCAATGTATAATCTGTTATACAATCGAGACACCATCGAAAATATCTTTTTCGTTTGTTGTTTTTTCCTAGCTCGGACCTAACCAAGCAGAGCTATACTGATAGACGTTTCATTTTTAACAATCCCATTTTCTTTTCAGGCAGTGTATTTTACAATTTGTTTAATCTCGTAATATTGCCAAGTTTTAGTTTTGATTTAACAAACTTCTTTATAGGAGCGGCCCAGCCGTGACCATTGATACGTGTTTGCCATTGCATGCCACTGAATAGGTCCTTTAATTAAAAAAAATATCAGAATCGAAGAGGTTACATTAGAAAATGAGAGCTTTAAAGATTATGTTAGTATGACAGAAGGGACATTCAAAACGAAATTTTACAACCATACCTTTCTCTACGTTCCATCATTCTCTGGTTCATTCTTTTGCTATAAACAATTCAAAGAAAATTTGGTTGCCATTTCAAGCACATCGAAATACCACGTAGACACTCTCTTGTTGGCTCGTTTATTTAGAAACACATGATCAAATATACCTGTTCATTCTAATATAGTCGGGTATGGTTCAATGACGCATTACACTGTCGCTGCCTTGTTCAAATATCAATCTTGCAATTTATCGCATAAAATTTCTGTAAAATTCTCTCTATTATAGAAACATTATTATTCCTAAATCTCTCAACAGAGATATTCAGTAGTAGTTTTTTAGGTAACCGATTATTTGCCAACCTAATGTGACAGTCCCGTTTAGGACGAATGCTACTGTTGTTTAGCCCCAGGGGACATCGTCTCCTGTAGGCTATACGACACGCGATCTGTGTCCTTATATATTCGAACACGAGGTGCTTAGCACTCGAGCCCAGCACAAACCAGAGAGATGATGTCTCCATGGACTGCTAAACAACAGTAGCTTTCGTCCCAAACAGGACTGCCACAAAAGGTTGGCAAATAATCGTTACTTTAAAGTACTGCTACTAAATATCTCTCGTTGAGAGATTTAGGAAGAAGGTTTCTATTTATTTGATCAGTAATTGTATGTCAGAAAATTATATACATTTTAGAACGGGTGTTTAGCAGCGCCATCTCAGCCAAAGAGTTATTCTGTGCCGATGAAGGGAACCCGTACGGTCAGCAGATACTGCTTTGTGCTAGGTGGAGGATGCTAAGCTTCACTGTTCGAAAATATAATGACACAAATCGTCCCTCTATTATATTGTTCCGGAAGTTACCAAATTATATTCATGTTAGAGACTGTTTTCCTTTCTTTTCGAATTATAAACCTCTCTGTGCTGGGCGGGTGGTTGCATCACTGTCCTTGTATTAAATTAAGATTATTAGTAAGAGAAGTTTAAAACAATTGCAGATCACGAAACGAGGCAAATATTTATGCACACACACACACACACACACACACACACACACACACACACACACACACACACATCCGATGCATAATATGAAATATGATTTCATAATTTCGAGAGAGAAGTGTGAGGAAAAAAGCACAATTATCATTATTGTCATTATTGTTGCTGATATCATTAGTAGTACTAGTATTAGTATTAAGTATGTACTTGTTAATTTAATGAGCAGGAATGTTATCTTGAGATTCGGTGACAAGAAGTCTTTACAAATCTAGTACTCTCTTGTCGAATATCAGATGGTGCATTTCCGTAGGTCGTCAAAGCATGTCTCATTTCAATTATCTTTCAGCATCTGACGTAGTATTTTTGGTGTGGTGCCAAGAGCACCAGTTACCACAGGAATAATTGTCTTAGTCTTCTAAAATTCTTTAAACTCTTTGGCCAGCTCCTGATATTCTTCATTTTGTTTCAATTTCTTTGGTGTCGACTCTACTCTGGTAGGGAATTGCAGAATATATGATCTGACGCTGTTTGCTAAATTCTTCTCAATAATCACAACTGCTCTTCTTGCTTCAACAGTATGGTCAGTCTTTGTGGGGAAGTCTCTGAAGACATTTCTAATTCTCATTTTCCATCACAGTCTCTGGACGAAATGCTTAGTGGTATATCACCTGTCGCTACGTTCTGAGTTCAAATTCAGCTGAGGTTGACTTTGCCTTTCATCCTTTCAGGGTCGATAAAAATAAGCACCAGTTAAGCAAAAGGGACTTCATAATCGACTAGCCCCTTCCCTCAAATTTCAGGCCTTGTGCCTGTAGTAGAAAAGATTATTATTATTATTATTATTATTATTATTATTATTATTATTATTATTATTATTATTATTATCATTATTATTATTATTATTATTAAGGCGGGGAGCTGGCAGAATGGTCAGCAGGCTGGACGAAATCGTTAGCGGTATTTCGTCCGTCACTACGTCCTGAATTCAAATTCCGCCCAGTGAAACACTGGGGTCGATATAATGGACTAGTCCCCTCCCCGCAAATTTTAGGCCTTGTGCATCCAGTAGAAAGGATTATTATTGTTGCTGTTGTTGTTGGTGGTGGTGGTGGTTCAGATTTTACTCACTGTTGTTGTAACAGGTTATTTGCAATTACATATCCAAATATCAGTTCTATTTTCTTTGGAAACATTTAGAAATTTATTAGTTTTCTTAATGTTATAAACTCTTCGGTTTAATATTTGTTTTGACATTGTGTCGGACTATACGTATCTGTGTTTGATGCTGTATTATGTTTCTATATATAAAAATTGGCATTACAATAACGTATCATTAGCAAGTATTGATATTAGCCTTCCATTATAAGATTTTATGAGCATTTTCCTGATCACTATGGTTGTAAAACATTTAAATATATTTAAACTCAATTTCTTGATTTTGTTTTTACTATATCGTTTATATATTATATTTATTTATCTGCATCTATCATGATTACCACCTTGCTGTTAAGAAAATAACAGAGAGAGAGAGAGAGAGACTGAGAAAAATGTCTAATAACCGAATGTGTAGAGCTAAACAATGCAAAAACCAAGCAAGTGAATGAATATCAAAATTATAACAAGTAAAATATGGTTTGTATGCTCAAAATATTCTGTAAAATGTATGAACCTTTGTCTGTAGGTAATTAAGAGTCAAATATGATAGTAGATGTCTCCCTATCTATCTTGAGTATGAAGACTACGTATTGTATGTAAGATAAATCATTAGAAATTGAACAATGAAACTGCGTCATACGGAGTGTTCAAAAAGTTCCTCCGCAGTGAAATTTTTTCATCCAGCGTATAGCTATGGCACTACTTCAAGAGTTTTTAGGTGAATGGATTATTTCGAAGGTACTTTGGCCACCAAGATCCCCTGATTTAACACCACCAGACTATTTTTTCTGAGGAGCAATTAAAGGATCAGTGTACAAGAATCGCGCGAAAACCATTTAATACGTACTGCGAAGAGACCTTTTGAACACCCCGTATAAAGTACTTTCATTCGTGTTACAACTTAACTCATCTCAGGATTATATGTGATTTCCGATTTCAGTCAGTTGTCTTTAATGCCTCTTATAGTGAATGTTATTACAATGGGAAACGGCTGTCGTGATGAATCTCCTCGGGAACAATACTGTGCACCCTTGAAATCAAGTGATGATAATACTGTATGATTGTTCTTCAATATATGTATTACAGTCAATCTAAGGTCGACTAAAATGTTGAATCAGTGGAACGTCAGATAGAACGATTGGGTAAGAGACGTTTTGGCACAACCGTTTGGGCACCACTTATTTGTCGTCGGTGATTAGACGCTGACTTATTTGACATCAGATGCTCTAGTGTTGTTCATCTTCTCTCCTTCCCATCTGAGTGTGTGTGTTTATGTCTGTGTGCATAAGTCTTTTTATGTGTATGAGGAGAAGGGGAGTATTTATTTCACACGTGTTCAATTACTAAATTGTAATCTCTCTCTCTCTTCTACTCTTTCTTTCTTTCTATATTTCTGTCTGTCTTCTTTCCTTTCTTTCTTTCTTTTTCTCTCTCCTATCTCCCTCCCCTCTCTCCCTTCCCATCTCTCCCCCTCTTTCTCACACTTCTCCGTTTCTCCCTTTCCCCTCTCTCTTACACTTCTCCGTTTCTCCCTCTCCCCCTCTCTCTCTCTCTCTCTCCTTATTTGCATGTGTATACTCCTATGTGCACACTTGTGGTTCTGTGTCTGTGTGTCTCTCCAAAACAGCTGCACCAATTTGTCACACACCGAGAATGATTTGCGATTTTAATTCAACCCTCAGTTTCTTAAGTGCAAATCACGCCAAGATCAACTTTGATTTTCATTTCTTCGAGTGTGTTAGCGTTGTTAGAATGACGGATGATGTGCCTTGCACGTTATCTATTCTGGGTCTGTGTTTTTTCAGCTCAAATCTTGCGTCAAGAATTGGGACCGACATTATATTGACAATCACGGAATCTAGACATTCTTTGCCTTTATACGTTTTAGTCAAGAGCATAGGCAGTCTTTGAGATTTTTCCCACGGTATTCAGGACAGCTGATAAGGAAGGCAAGAGGAATATGTCCTAAAACTGAAAAACAAAGAAAAAAATGCCCCTTTGCTTTCAGCAAAGAAGGCATAATTTTGGATGATACTTCGTACGCAACTAATTCTCTCTTCATTTTCTGTTGAACAAAACGTTTTTTTTTCCTTTCCTGGACGCAGGAACACATAATTCTGGTTACCGGTTTCCACGACGTATATGTACTCGAGATGACAACACTCCTCTTGAACGGGAAGCAGATCCGTTGCGGAGTTCGATGCGAGCAATTTTTAGGGGAGGGGTAGGTCGATTAGATAGACCCCAGTACTTGGTTTGTTATTTAATTTATCGACTCCTCCCTCACCAAAGTGATTGAAACAAATTTGACATCGGTGGGATTTGAACTCTGAAAGCATAAAACCGGAAGAAATGCTGCTAGGCATTTTTTCAGATGTGCTAACGATTCTGACAGCTTGCTGTGTTTGCTAATCAGAATAAGTAATGAAGAAGTTTAGAGCTTTATACAAAATGTCGAACATTTACTTACGACTCTTTAAATGCTGTGGACCGAAATCAACAGTTCATTTCAATCTCGCGTAGTTGGTAAAACAAAATATCGGTGAAGCACTAGGAATCATATGTATAACAATCCCCAGTCCGCTTCACCAAACTTCCGTTATGCGATCATATCAAACATAGATCTCTTGTTACAGATATTTCTATATTAATTTCACACTACATCTAAGTGAACTTAAACTTTCAACCTTCTGTGGATAGTATAAAGGAAATAGTCAAAGTATTTGCGGGTTCCATATTTCTTTTCTTCTATCCATGTCAGGAACAAATATATTTTTAATCAATTTGTAAATTATCTAGATTTTGTTTCAGTGACGATGGTAGGGTCTTGGATTACGAATAGGACAGATGGCAGTTGAATGTTTTACTAACATTGAATTGTTTTTATCTTTTTGACACTTACATTTTAATGGAACAGTCAGCTTGTGATGAAGTTATTTCGTTCTCGTCTGTTGATAACGAAAAGTATATTGACGGTTATTTCGATGGATACTTTAGTTAGACAACCCCTTCAAACGAGATGTGGTTTAACTTATCTGTATTTTTAGAGGTCTAACATCCTGTCCTTAGAAATCCACCATTTATAAGATACAGAAACAAAGGGTCCTCTCCCATATACAAATACGCATACACAGAAGGGCATACAAACGCAGTATGTGTATATGAGAGACAGACAAAGAAACGCCAGTCAATCGTCTGCTTTTAATGATAAATTTAAACCTACTAGAAAATACTGAGTAAGGGAGCCTCATTACTGTTTGATTATTTTCGCAAAACACACACATGTACATATGTGTGTGTGTGTATGTATCATACATACATACATACATGCATACATACATACATACATACAAACATAAATACATACATACGTACATACATACATACATACAAACATAGATACATACATATGGGGATAAAGATACGAGGTGGTACCCAAAAGAAACTGGAATTTTGGAATTTTATTGTATTCACTTAGATATATATATATATATATATATATACGGAGAGAGAAAGAGGGAGAGAGAGAGAGAGAGAGAGAGAGATACATAGATAGAGAAATAGATATATAGATAGGAAGATAGATAGATAGATAGATAGATAGATACATGTATATACGTTTATGTGTGCGTTGAGTA
>NC_068987.1:84324218-84324930 GCF_001194135.2 Octopus bimaculoides
ATATATATATATATATATATACATACATGTAAATATCTTTATATGTGTGTGTGTTGAGTGTGTGTGCGTGAGTACGTACGTATGTATGTATGTATGTATGCATGTATATAGAAATCCACGAAAAGCGGCTAAAAAAAATATGCAAAATTTCAGATCTTTAATGTTTAGGATCCAACAGAAATACTAAAAGCTATGAATGTAAAAATAAGTTTAGTAAAACGGCAATTATCTATGGTAGTTCGTTTTTTCATATATATCATTTCTCCAATCACAACATGTCATGTTATCGGCTATATAATCAAACTGTATTTAGAGATAACTCCACCCTACCCCTGACCCCAAATACTCCTCTATTCCATATTCGTCTTTACGCCTGTTCCTTCACTTTTACTCGCTTTGACACTCCGCGTTCGAGAATCTTTCTCATATATCATATATGGCAGATATACTTCTATATTTCTCCAGAATCTCAATTAATGAAAAGAAAAAAAAAGAATTACTCTCTCACTTTCTCTCTCTATCTGTCTTTCTCTGTATGTCTCTCTGTCTATCTCTCTTTCTCTCTCTGTATGTACACACACACACACACACACACACACACACACACACAATTATATATATATTCCTTTGTGTGTGTGTTTGTATGTATGTGTGAATATATTTATGTGTAAGCATAAATGTAATTACATCTAAGATTATGCATATACACACA
>NC_068987.1:84324983-84325681 GCF_001194135.2 Octopus bimaculoides
TATACACAAACACACAAACACACACAATACTATACACACACACTTCTATACTCAAGCACACCCGACGTAAGTAAGTATTTCTTGTATTTTAAAATTTTTCATTTCTATTTCCCCACAGCATAAAACTTGCTGAAGAATTTATGAAGTATCGGTATTGAGGAGTAGAGGAGCCATGGTTCTCCATAGTTATGCAAATGGTTTTCTTAAGAAAATCCAATTCTTAACCATCTTTAACCGGCGATGAAGTAGACAGGTTCATAGAAATTGCATCAATTGAAGAATACATAGTGGAAGAAAATAAAGTATAAATGTTATACAACAAGTAACTAAGAAAACATACGAAACGAAACGTTTTTATATTATTTTGGTTTTCAGCATCAACGGAATTCATATTGATTTCTCTCATAACTACTATTTCATCGCGATGAATTTGGTTCAAGATTTTTTTTTTTTGTGTGTCGTAGTATATGCGTGTGTGTTTGCGTGAATGTGTGTATATTTGCGTGTCTGTGCGTGCATGTGAGAAAGAGAGAGCGAGGGAGAGCAAAATGAGAGAGAGAGAGAGAGAGAGAGAGAGAGAGACAGAGACAGACAGACAGAGTGAGACAAAGAAAGTGAAAGTGTGTGTATGTAGGAATTTGTATATATATGTATGTGTCCGTATATGTATGCATATCGTACGCGCTCAACTCACATAT
>NC_068987.1:84326070-84330291 GCF_001194135.2 Octopus bimaculoides
TATATATATATATATATATATATGCATACACACACACATATATATATATACATTACACACACAGACATATATATGTATATATATATACCTGTGAGTGTGCGCGTGTGTATAACTCTATTCATACGGATACATACATAGGTGAGTGTGAGCATGCGCACATGCATCCGTTTGCTCATATGTCAAACCACCCTCATATCAGAAGGACCTCTCATTCATTCTCATTGAAATATTATTTCCTGCCACTCCAAATTATACAATATTCTCTTTTGTCTTCCTCTGTGTGTCTCTCTCTCCTCTCTCTTCGTCCCTCTCTCTCTCTCATTCTTCCTATCTACTGTATCTCTCATCCTCCATTTTTCCCTTGCTTTTATTTTATCCTTCTCTCTCTCTCTATCTGTGTTTCCCCATTGCAAAAGACAGAAAGTTAATAGCAACTTAAATATATATTTACTACCTGCTAACTGTATATTCGTTATGAATCTTCCATGAAGTCGATATTACCATCAGTGATTTATTATAAAACAAACGATGACGTTTTCTTTGTCGCAATCATTTTACGTTGAACATCGACAGCCAGTATTAACAGAGGCATTTGTTGCCGTGCCGTATTGCTATGCATCATAAATATTAGGAAACAGTTTTATGGTATAATATTCGTTATTAACTTTGTGGGCTATGGTGGTACTGACTATTAAACTGCAAAAAAGGTGGCAAACGGGAAAAGGTCTTTAGAGCATTGAAATAAGGCTTCGCGGTCTTTGTTCCTCTTCTTTCCATTTTGAGCTAAAATGCCTCCTACGTTGGCTTTGCCATTATTTTTCCCGGGGTCGATAAAGTGAAGTACCAGTGAAAATCCTGGGGTTGAGAAAATGAAGTACCAGTCAAAATTCTGGGGTTGAGAAAATGAAGTACCAATCAAAATCCTGGGGTTGAGGAAATGAATTACCAGTCAAAATCCTGGGGCTGAGAAAACGAAATACCAGTCAAAATCCTGGGGTTGAGAAAACGAAGTACCAGTCAAAATCTTGAGGTTGAGAAAACGAAGTACCAGTAAAAATCCTGGGGTTGAGAAAACGAAGTACCAGTCAAAATCCTGGGGTTGAGAAAACGAAGTACCAGTGAAAATCATGGGGTTGAGAAAACGAAGTACCAGTGAAAATCCCGGGGTGGATAAAATGAAGTACCAGTAAAAATCATGGGATTGATTTAATCGGCACCAGATCGCCGAAAATCTAGGGTCTTGTGTGTTTTGGAAAGCTGTATTAAACGGTTAGGGGACAACTCGATAACCGGCTCAATGGCGTGTTGAAGAAAATACTTTGTTCCCGATATCTTCCTTCGGAGTTCAAAAGCCACCGATGTTATTCTTTTACTTATTTCAGTTATTAGATTGCGCCCATTCTAGAGCGCTACCTTGAAGAATTTTTAGTCGAATGAATCGACGCCAGTTAAGTTACCATTCTTTAGAAGGTCTATAAAACGCAATGTCAGTCAAGCATTGGGTTGATAAAATCTATTCATAAAATCGATTGATAAAATCGATTGATGAAATCGATTGTTCGCTCCGCTCAAAATTTGTGTCCTTGTGTCTAAATCGAAAACCCTTTATTGAACAGATATGATTGTTGTTGTTGTTGTTGCTGCTGCTTTGTTTTCGCGTAATCCTCAGTCAACTCTCATTGTGTAGACCTAGGAAGAAAAAGATTCCAAATATGGCCACCCTGTTTTGTTATCGGTATTTAGAGAAGCATGATGTTCGATGCCCCTTTTCGTTGTTTGCTTTTTGTTTGATTTTAATTTTCATAGATTCAAAAGAGTTAGAGAGAGAGAGAGGAGGGAGAGAGAGGGACAGAGAGAGAGGAAGAGAGAGGGAGAGAGAGAGGGGGAGCGAGGGAGATAGGTAGTGAAATCTAGCCCTTATTTCTTGTGGGACCAAAAATAACGTCATAAACTTTCTTTCCACTTTGATCACTCAATCTCATTGAATGGTGAAGAATTGTACTTGACTGGTACTTTGAGACTTATTACAGCTATGGTAGTAACTGTAATGGTTGAAGTGATAATCTGCTTCTTTTTCTGGTTTCAAATTGTTTTTTTTTAAACCTAACGAGGTAGATGCTACCAAACTGTACTAAAGATTAAATTACGAAGGTAATGAAGGTGATATATCTTTTACATTCTGTGACTTAAACTTTCAGGCACAGTAAACTCATTCTCATGCGCTATTTTCATCTTTTAATCTGGCAACGTTTGGATGTAATGGTGAATTTAGCCAGTAGTTCTAGTCCGACCAGTGACTAATGGTGGTTCGGTTTAGTAATTTTTGCGGTTAATGGCAGCAGAAACAGTTTAATTATTGTTTGATTGCCGAAGGTGTAGTAGATGAATTGGTATTTATGGTGACATTTATAAAAGAACACTTGTGGGGTTAACTTCGGGTCAGCCCTAAACGTAACACATCTATGTTCAAAGACCGCATATATTCCAGCTACGGCCATCCTGTCTTATGTTAGTCACAGTATATGAAAGATCACAGAGGTTCTAGTTTCTTCTTCATAGAGCAATTAATCTTCTCAAAGAAATAGATTGCTATTTCTAAGCAATCGAGCGTTAGATTAGAGTTCTTCCGTGTTCGTGTGTTGGGTTTCTGTTTTCAGTAATGGTTTCGCAAAATTATATTGCGATAAATCAATGTTAGTACGTGTGAATGGAGCTTCCCACATACATGTACGTTTAGATTGTTTTGTATGTACTCTTTCCTCGATTATTTTACGTGTATTCGAATATTCAATGTAGAACAATTGTTTGTACACACACTAACACACCTATTTAGTTTTATGAATGTAGGTTTTTCATACTTGCTTCTTTATCATTTCTACTTTACATTGAACAATAGGTTTCCCAACCCAATGGCGTTTTTAGTGGCCCTTATCATCTGAACGAAATAATAATAGCGCTAATTTGTTGCTGCGTTGTGTAGTAAGCAATAAATGATCATGGAAATAATGATATACCAAGTAAACTCATTATCACCGGAAATTAATATTGATTAGCAATAAACTGCCAGTCAGTTTTATATTTATTTCACGCCCTGCGGAATATTTGTTTGATGGATTTTATATTTTGTTTCAAGTTAAACTTCTATGGCGATACTACCTATTTTTCATGGAATTCCACATAGGATCATAGTGCATTCAACTAAAGTTATGTTATCTATTGTGCTTCTTTTCAGTTTTTCTTTATTGTGTTAAGCATTATAATACGCTGTGACTGTTTCTTTCGTGTAAATGCGTGCTCAACGAACGAGAAAGATTCTTTTCTACCTATTAAAAATAAACTTCTACAAAACTTCGCTATTGATCTTTCATCCAGGTGTGAAGATGAAAATGAGAGAAATTTAAACAATTATTGACTTCGTAAACTTACTTTTTTTGAACTTATCCTGATTAGGAAATATGAAAAATCCTCAACAAGATGAATATTATACATACATACGCGCACACACAAACACTTACAAATGTACTGACATGGAGACACATATTAGACATTAGCACTGTCATGTCTTCTAAATAACATGGTTGAAAGAAACTTAAAAATCTGTTTTCCATATAAATACACATCATATATGCATAACGTTTGTTATGTTCCGTTAAAATAAATTAATCTCAAGGGTTTACCTACACTTTTGTAGCGTACGAATTTTATTATTCTTTTCTACTCTAAGCACAAGGCACACATTTTGGGGGAGGGGGGCTGTCGATTAGATCTATCTCAGTACGCAACTCGTATTTAATTTATCGACCCTGAAAAGATGAAGGGCGTAGTTGACCTCGGCGGAATTTAAACTCAAAGCATTAAGACAGGCGAAATACTGCTAAGCATTCTGCCCGGTGTGCTAACGCTTCTTATTTCTTTATTGCCCACAAGGGGCCAAACATAGAGGGGACAAACAGGGAAAGACAAAGGGATTAAGTCGATTACCTCGACCCATGTACGTAACTGGTACTTAATCTATCGACCGCGAAAGGATGAAAGGCAAAGTCGACTTCAGCGAAACTTGAACACAGAAGATAAGACAGACGAAATACCGCTAAGCATTTCGTCCGGTGTGCTAACGTTTCTGCCAGCTCACCGCCTTACAAATATTATTATTCTGAAACAAGACCTGATAGTGACTTAGAAATTTCGACCAGCACTACGGTAAGGTTTTAGCTGGCCAAA
>NC_068987.1:84332177-84335685 GCF_001194135.2 Octopus bimaculoides
TGGTGGTGGTGGTGGTTGTGAGTGGTGTTGGTGGTGACGGTCGTGATGATAGTGGTGGTCGTGGTCGTCGTTGTAATGGTGTTGCTAGTGGTGGTGTTGGTGGTACTGGATTTTGTGGTAGTGGTGTGGTAGTCGTGTGGTTGTGGGGTTCGTGGTAGCGTTGGCAATGGTGGGGTGGCGTGGTTGTGGTGGTAGTAGTGGTGTTGGTAGTGGTGGTATTCGTGGCTGTGGCGTTGGTGGTGGTGGTGGTGGTGGTGAAGGCGGATCTATTAGTCAATGTTGCTTGTAATTTTTGGCTTAGGCAGTGTTATTGTTTTTGTTGTTACTTAGATCCATGTCAGCCTTGAACGAACAAACCTATGGCCAGACGGTGCTCTAGCATGGCCGCATTCTTTGGGCTGAAACATATGAACGAAAGGCGAGTTACAACCGTGGCCATCCTGTTTGTTTTTAATTTTAATTGTCTAACTGTTGCCTAACGCTGAAAGTAATATTCAAAGTGAACTTCTTTTATGATGGCGTGGCTGTGGGGTAAGAAGCTAGTTTCCCAATCTCACAGGTCCGGGTTCAGTCTCTCTTCGTTACACCTTGGGCGAGTGTCTTCTATTATAACCTCTGACCATCCAAAGACTTGTGAGTGGATTTAGTTGACGGAAACTGAAAGAAGCCCGTCGTATATGTATACATATACGTGTGTGTATGTGTGTGTTCAAAGATGGTGTTGAAAAGTTCCTGTCTTTGGATAAAAGAAAATACGGGAGGATCAGTTAATTATGATTTTATTCAACATATTCCCCTCTCAGATTCACACGCATATTGCAGCAGTCATTCAGTGTTTCGAAGTCATGTAAAAGAACTGGGAAGGTTGGGCCTCCAACCAGGTCTTTGGCGACACACTTAAGGCCAGTGTGTGTCTGTG
Organism: Octopus bimaculoides; assembly: GCF_001194135.2. Classification (NCBI taxonomy): domain Eukaryota; kingdom Metazoa; phylum Mollusca; class Cephalopoda; order Octopoda; family Octopodidae; genus Octopus; species Octopus bimaculoides. The sequence goes on from NC_068987.1 coordinate 84,333,097, forward strand.
TCTGTGTCTGTGTGTGTTCGTGTTTTCTCGTCTCCTCCTCACCGTTTGACAACTAAGCGTTGGTGTGTGTATGTCCTCTAACTTAGCCGTTTACCAAAAGAACCGATAGAATAAGTACCAGGCTATATAATAAAAAGAAATAATTACTAGGGCCAATTCATTCGAGTAAAACCATGATGATGGTCCTCCAGCATGGCTGCAGTCCAATGATCGAAGCAAGTAAAGAGAGGAAAGCCAGACGACTTGCTCAAGACGAGTCGTTGATTTGAGAGATAATTAGTATGTTTTGCTCTTAATGAAAGTAAGGAGGTGGTGGTTCTCGTCGTCGTAGTCGAAGTAGTAATGATTTTGATGATGGTGGTGATGATAATGGTGATGTTGAAGTGGAATGTAAGTTATCATTTCTGGTATTGCCGTTGTTTTGTCCCAGCCCAATCCTGATTAAACGGATTCGAACGAGCTTTTTCTTTCTTTTTATTTTCGTTTGGATAAGGGTTTCGCACAACAAAATCTTGTCACATACTAGAAACTAGGGTGTAATGTCAGAGAGATTTGCTGATATTTCCACGTAAAAGATACTAAGGTTAGGTACGTGATATTTCCACGCATAAGATACTAGGGTGGGATGCTTGATATTTCCACATATAAAATACTAGGATTTGGTACGTGATGTTTCCACGTTTAAGATACTAGTGTGTGATATATGATATTTCCACGTACAAGACACTAGGGTATGATATGAGAGAAATTTGCTGATGTTTCCACGTATAAGATACTGGGATTTGGTACGTGATATTTCCACGCATAAGATACTAGGCTGGGATACGTTACATATTCACGTATACGCTACTAGGCTGGGGTACGTGATATTTCCACGTATAAGTCACTAGGGTGTGATACGTGATACTTCTATGTATAAGATATTAGGGTGTGATTTTAGAGAGTTGGCTGGTATTTCCAGCATCTCGAGTGATATTAATGAGGCTCCATCACTAAATGTGATAATTATGTGTATTACAATGTTTTCTTGTACTTGTTGTTGTTTAGCCCTAGGTCAGACCTGATCAAAGCAAACCATCCATGTCCTGTCCAGCCTTTGGTACGTTATAACTTTGTTTTATTTCATATTTTACTTTTTTTCTGTTATTAAACTCGGGGAATTTTAGCCGAAAGAATCGAGCCCAGTCCATTTTTTAAACGCCATGTACACATTTTACCGGTCTTTTTTTCTGAATTGCTAAGCCACGGGGACGTAAAAACAACAACACCGGTTTTCAAGTGGTGATAGGAAACAAAAACAGACACAAAGACACCCCCAACACACACATACAATCTCTCTCTCTCTCTCTCTCTCTCTCTCACACACACACATACACACACACATATATGCTTACACGACGGGCTTCTTTCAGTTTCCGTCTACCAAGTTCGTTCACAAGACTTTGGTCGGCTCCAGCCTGCCCAAGGCTCCATGCAGTGGGACTGAACCCGGAGTCATGTTGTTGGGAAGCAAGCTTTTTACCACACAGCCAGGGCTACAATATCTAATGTGCTGGATTCTAATATTGGTTTCAAATTTTGGCACGAGACCAGCAATTTTGAGGTGGGGTGTGGATGAGGTGGTGAGATAAGTTCATTACATCGACCCCAGTGTTCAAACTGGTTCTTATTTTATCGACCCCGGAAGAATGGAAAACAAAATCGAACTTGGCAGAATTTGAACTTAGACCGTAAAGACTGACTAGTTTCAAATTTTGGAAGAATGCCAACAATTTCTGGGGAGGAGATAAGTTGATTACATGGACCCCCGTACTCTACTGGTACTTATTTTATAATCTCATAAAGGATGAAAGTAAAGGCCGACCTGGGCACAATTTGAACTCAGTAAAGACGGACAAAATATTGCTAAGCAATTTGCCCGACGCGCTAACTATTCTGCCAGATCACCGCCTTATGCAGGATTGCAATATTGGTTGTGATGGTGATGCAGTTGATAGCCATTATGATGGTGTTGTTAGTAAGGGATGCGGGAGGCGATGATTGCTTGCTAGCTGGCTGGCTGGCTGGTTTGGTGGCTGGTAATGTGACAATGGTGTTTCTGGCTTTGCTGAGCTGATGCCAGCTGCCGATGAGTCATACAGTTTTCCCCAGTTTTTAATGTCTTACCTCTTCCACCATCGACAACACACAAAACACCCCCCCCATACGCACACACAATTACAAACACACACACACACATCTTCACACGCACAGACACACGCACACACGTAAACACACATACACGCCCTCATTCACGCATATATTTCTCAAGCACATCGCGCTAAACTCGTCCTTCCATTTCAGGTCGCTTCATAGAATTTCATCGTCAATATCAGCAACATCAACATCATCGTCATCATCATCATCATCATCATCATCGTTGTTATTGTCGCTGTCGCCATCTTTCTCTCCGTCGCTGCCACCAACACCGTCACCAAAACCACCACCACTACCAAGACCACGACGACGACGACGACCACCACCACCACCACAAACACTACTACCACCACTACCACCACCACAACCACCTCTACCACCACCACCACCACC
>NC_068987.1:84335817-84340434 GCF_001194135.2 Octopus bimaculoides
GACCACCACCACCACCACAAACACTACTACCACCACTACCACCACCACAACCACCTCTACCACCACCACCACCACTACCACCACCACCACTAGCACCACTACCACCACCACCACCACCACCAGCACCATCACCATCATCATCACCATCAGTGTCGTCGTCGTCGTCTTCATTTCCAATATTATCACCATTATCGTCACCAACAGCATTATTATCCAATTTCGGCTTATATTGTCTCCAAGATTCCGATTCCTTTTGCCCCATTGTTAAGAAGCTTGTTGATATTGTTGTTGTTGCTATTATTATTATTATTATTATTATTATTATTATTTATTATTATTATTACTGTATTTGTTGCCCTCCTTCTGGCTGTTCTTATAATAGTTATTTTCTTCTGTTTCTTTTTCTTTTACATTTTATATATATATATTTTGGCTTCCTTCTTTCCTCTCTCTCCTTCCATATTTCCTCCAGTGACTTCGTTCCTTGCACATGTATATCCCCACGTCATCCCCAAAACTCTACCAAGCCCTCTTCCAACCATCACTGTCTCCTTCGACTCCATAGCCCAGTCCTTTTTAGAAACCACTTGCTCGCCTCAAGACGAAGGCTGCCTGTAGAAGAATGTCACATTTCTTAGCTTCTGTAACCTTCCTAACCTCACCGCATTCCCTCCCACGTAACCCTTTAAATCTTCTTCCCATTACTACTGTCCGCCCGTCACTCACCCAATACTTCTTGCATTGCATTCCATCGCATTACATTACACCGCATGGCTTTCCTTTCCATTGCTTTACTTTACATTGTATTGAATGGCAGGCACCATCTTATCCAGAAACACACCCCAACCAGCCTAACAAACCTCCGCTGTCTCTACCAAACATTCCATTAGACTGCCGTGATAAGCAACCTAACATCTGAGACGTGAAATGCAATTGGTTATTAACGAGAAGAGAAAATGTCACGTGAATGTCTAGAAGATGGAAATTGATGCTGGTGGAAAACGGAAATGCTAGTGTTGTTTCTTGGTGTTGAGGGTGTTAGTAGCTATGTTGATTATAATGGTTGTATTAACGATTTGGTTTATCCCCATAATTCAGCTCTTAAGCAAGGCGTTCCACCGGTGCCTATTCTGTCTTTTTGTATTTAGTGTTCCTAGGAAATAATACTGAAAAAAAAAAAAAAACATAGCAAAGCAAAAAAACGGAAGTATTAGCGCTGGTTATTTTTGCTGTTAATGTTAAGCAAGGCGTTCCATCCGTACCTATCTTGACTTTTATTCAGTGTTCCTTCAAAATTATATGACATAAAACGGAAGTGCTGGCGCTGGTTATTGTGCTGGTTATTATAGGCGGTGAGCTAGCAGAATCGTCAGCAGCCTCGACGAAAGGCTTAGCGGTATTTCGCCCGCAGCTACATTCTGAATTCAAATTCCACCAAGGTCGACTTTGCCTCTCATCCTTTAGTGGCTCGATAAATTAAGTACCAGTTGTGTACGGAGTCGATCTAATCGACTGACCCCCTCCCCAAAAATTTCGGACCTTGTGTGCCTAGAGTAGAAAAGATTAGAGGCGGTGAGCTGGCAGAATCATTAAAGTGCTGAGTTCAAATTCCGCCGAGGTCGACTTTGCCTTTCATCCTTTCGGGGTCGATAAATTAAGTACCAGTTACGCACTGGAGTCGATGTAATCGACTTAATACCTTTGTCTGTCCTTGTTTGTCCCCTCTGTGTTTAGCCCCTTGTGGGCAAAAAAGAAATAAGAATCGTTAAAGTGCTGAACAAAATACTGAACACCCTTTCGTCCACTTTTACGTTCTGAGTTCAAAGTCTGCCGAGGTTGACTTTGCCTTTCATCCTTTCAGGACACGATAAAATAAATACCAGTTGATTACGGAGGTCGATGTAATGAACCTATCTCCTCCCACCCTCCAAATCAATTTCGTGGTGGCTATTAAGGCGGCGAGCTGGCAGAGTCGTTTGCAGGCCAAATAAAATGCTTAGCGGCGTTTTGTTATTCTTTACGTTCTGAGTTCAAATGCTGCCAATGTCGACTTGATCTTTTCTCCTTTGAGGGTCGATAAAATACTTGCCAGCTGAGGACTGAGGTCGATGGAATCCCCTTAACCACCTCATCTCAATGTGTTGGCCTTCTGCTAAATTTTATAACCAATATCGTGCTGATTATCAGCGCTGGCTCTTTTGCGTTTTTAGTGTGGTAGCGTTGGGGAAGGTAGCGCTCGCATTAATGTTTTTAGCTTATCCTTGAATTTGCTCTTAGAAAAGGCCTTCCGCCCCTGCCCATCATGTTTTATACTCTTTGTTCCTAGATAATTATGCTGGTGGGAAGTGGATATTTTGGCGTGAGTATATGAGTATTTTGTGATAGTGGTTTCGTAAAAAGTGAATGTGGTTGTTATGGCATTTCAGATTGTTCCAATATCAACTCTTAACAAAGCGTTCCATGCATCCTCATCCTGCATTTTATTCAGTATTTCTAGAAAATTCAACTGGAAGAAAACGAATATGATGGTGCTATTTATTTGCATTGTTGATGACGGCGATGAGGTTTGAAATGGTAAACGTCGTACTGTATTTTATTCGTTTATACACGGTGGGAACTCAGAAATGGCATTGAGAGTAGATATCTATTTATATTTCTGTGTTTTTCAAAAAGATTTTTGGATAGCTACTTTCACTATAATAAATGGACCTTTCATTGAAGTAGCTAAAACCATATTTTGCCATTTTAAAAATAATATTTTTGCGTATCAGATTTTTCTTGAAAGTTGTGAATCTCATCTTGTTTAGAATATTGTAAATAAAGAATGAAAAAAAAAGAAACCCTCAAGTATTATTCAGTCTTCGTTTCGGATATTATGTTGGAACAAAACAGATAAGTGTGGAAGATCCACAATTCTGGATAGCATACCGAATGTCATTTAGAATGCTTATTTTTGCCCAAAGCAAGCTTCGAGACGTAATGGAATATGCGTAAACCATCGTTCTATACTGGAAAGATGGTTATGCGTTGGAATATGTTACAGTCCTTTAGCTATTCTCGAAATATTGAAAGAACTGAAGAAGCAACACTGTTACTGCTGTATTTGCTTCATTGAGAGGAAGGTTGAGATAACTCAAATTCTTCAACAGTGAAGTTAAAAGACTGGAATTAAGTATGGGAAGATTTCAGAATTACTGTACATCTGAAGAAGCATGCTCAGTGTAGCAATTATTTGGTTCTTAGAGAAAATCAGTGTCACAGCGAAAGCGTGGATGCTTCGTTTACTGAAGCTGTGGCGAAATATGTTTACAAAAAAACGCTGACTGTTCATAGCCAGTGCAACGTAACGTTTCAAAGTGTTTTACTTCAAAACGAAATCGCTATTTATCTCTATCTTTTGAACACTCAGAACAAAGAAAATATAGAACTTCCCCCACACTCTCCACAAAAAAAACAAAAACAAAAAAAAAACAAGGGAACAATCATACAACCACTTTTTGAAATCAACAACGTAGAATTTAAATATGATGATTTGAAAAGCTTCCTTTTGTGTATTCATTGTGAATATGCAAAATATTATTGTTTGATACGCTTATTGGAAACGAAAGCGCTTCATCTTCGTTACGAAGAAGTTGAATTACCTTACTCGACGAACGGGATTACAAGAAGAAAGCTTAAACGATATCGAACAAACTTTTTACGCAGACTAAAGAATTATTATCACTCCCATTATTCATATAAACTTGGGACTGAAAAAACACTTTCTAAAGGCAACTGCGTTTGGGGACAGAAAAAAATGTCTCAAGGAATATACATCATATCTCTAAAGATCTATGATTCCTAACTCAAGGGCAGTGAATTTGTTGGGTCTCAATTCAATGAGATTTTGGAGTCAGAATAACTTGAAAGGTAGATTAGTAGAATAGAGAATGAAGCTAGGTAACCACAGTCTCGCAGTGGTTACCTAGCTTTATGAAAATAAACATGAATATACTACATGAAAATAAACACGCGCGCTCACGCGCACACACAGAGGTGCACATGAACATAGAAACACATAGACACACACATACATACATGCCAACATATATATGTGTGTTGGTGAAATATTGTTTATATGCATATCATCATGACACACACATACATGCATACATATATATTTATATATATATATATATACAGGTGTGTTTGTGTGTACCTGTACCTAATTCATAAAGCTAGATATCTTATCTAAATAAGTCATTTCGTCAGAGAGAAAAGAAATGTCAACTGGTTCTGAAGGATAAATAAATAGGAATCTGTTGTGAAGAATAGTAAGGTGATGAAAAGAAGAGGGGGAGGGAATGGTGGTAGTCATTAATGGACAGGATGAGAAAATATAAGGAAACGCGTGAAGATTTGAAAAACCTTATGCGATGGAGGAGAGCTAATTAGGCGCCTATTCAAGCGCACGTCCTTTTCATTCACTATCGGCTCCCAAATACATATACATATACATATATAGATACGCACACGCTCTCTCTCTCTCTCTCTCTCTCTCTCTCTTTCACACAAATACACACGCACGCATGCACACACCCAGATGTACACACACACACACACACACACACACACACA
>NC_068987.1:84341018-84347834 GCF_001194135.2 Octopus bimaculoides
TATATATATATATATATATATACACACACAAAATGGGACCAGAACGCAAAACATCCAGACAGTTATGTGATACAAAAAAGGGACAACAAAACATCCAAATAAACGATACAAAGAAAACAAGGACGGGTCATTAAGAGTTTTCTTTCCTCAGTCGAGTTCCAGATTATCTTTGCAATTTCGGCTGGTTATACGCGAAATTGCTCTAATCTGGCCAGCCCCAAGGAAAAACTAAGCTAAGAGCATTAGATTCCTTGGAAGAAAGCAGCGAATGTATACGAAAACAAGGACGGAAAAAAACGGTGAAAGTAACACAAATACAAATAAGAGGAAATAACAACAGGCGTCTTTCGACTAAGGACGATTTAAATTAAGCTGGCGTGTGTGGAAGTAAAGCACACACGCACACAAATAGAAACACACACACACTAACACACATACATATGTACATGAAATAAGCTCATATAACACCCCTGTTTGCAACAGTATTTTAATCTTTGATTAAAATGCGCATTACGGAACAATTAATACTCTCTTATGTGTTCCTAAGATCGAATTGAAACAGATGCTAAATCTACCTGAAATCATTTATCACTGTTATGAAACAGGACACATTGTATGATTTAGTCCTAGATATTGCACGATACCTAAACAGATAAAGAAAAAGGGAGATTGGCCACGACTATAAAGATTTTGATCATAAACTTGTGATAAACACCGTACTGAATAACAACAGCGACGTTTCTTTAGGCCACTAACATCAAAGAGAAATGTCTGTCTCAAAACACTCATGTATACTTCTTTCTATTATATTAGACACTACGAATAAATCATAAAGTATACATTGTTTTGGTAAAGTGTAATTACATTTCATTTTCGTAAATAACTTATATAGTAAGACATTACGTGGGAGCTTGACTTAAGTCAACAACCAACATATTTCTCCTACCGAATTAATAGAGAAAATAAAAAGCCAAACAAACAAAATAACAAGTATCGATAATGGGATAATACTTCTCTAGAAGACACAAAAAGGAAAAGATGGGACTAATCAACATCAACAACACAAGAAACAAAAGCACCATTAACAACTATATCTCTCTTTATATATGTCAAACTTCATTCAGTTTCCTTCACTGCATTTCTTAGTCTTGCGTCGGCTTCTACTCTTTGGCTGATGAGCATAACTTTCTTTTTATATTGGTTTCAAATTATAGCACAAGTCCAGCAATTTTCGGGGGAGCGGGTAAGTCCACGAGCTCAAGTGATATTTATTTTATCAACCCTGTAAGGATGAAAGGCAAAGTCGATGCCGGAGGTTTTTTTGTTTTTCTACTCTAAACATAAGGCTCGAAAGTTTTGTGGGAGGGGACAAGTCGATTAGATCGATCCAAGTACGTAACTAGTACTTAATTTATCGACCTCGAAAAGATGAAAGGCAAATTCGACCTCGGTAGAATTTGAACTCAGAATGTAAAGACATGAAATACCGCTAAGCATTTCGCCTGGCGGGCTAACGTTTCTTATTTCTTTATTGCCCACAAGGGGCTAAACATAGAGGGGACAAACAAGGACAGACAAAGGGATTAAGTCGATTACATCGACCCCAGTGCATAACTGGTACTTAATTTATCGACCCCGAAAGGATGAAAGGCAAAGTCGACCTCGGCGGAATTTGAACTCAGAACGTATAGACAGACAAAATACCGCTAAGCATTTCGCCCGGCGGGCTAACGTTTCTGCCAACTCGCCGCATTCAAAAATATTCTTTTGTACTCTAGGCACAAGGCCCGAAGTTTTGGGGGAGAAGACCAGTCGATTAGATCGATCGAAGTATGTAACTGGTATTTAATTTATCGACCCCGAAAAGATAAAAGACAGACGAAATTCCGCTAAGTATTTGGCCGGCATGCTAAAGTTTCTTCTAGTTCACCGCCTTTTAAAATATTTTGTATATTCTTTTCTACCCTAGGCACAAGGCCCGAAATTTTGGGGGAGGGGACAAGACGATTAGCCATCGAGGACATGGGCACAAAGGATATGAGCCCAAATAACGTAGCAAAAATATACCAGTTTTCACCGTTAATGTACCGTCATTCGGTTTCTATACTCTCCAATCTTATTCGATATTGAAATGTCAGTTATACGGATTGAGCTATGAAAGTATTTTACGTGATAAATCACGATGCAATCATAAACTTTCCTTTTATTTTTATTTTCTTTATCGTTGTTGCTGTGACTTAGCTGTCGGTTAAACTTGATCGAAATTCATGAGAACAAAAGAATTTCAACCGTGATTATTTGAAGGTTTTCCAAAATGCAATGCCATGCAACGAGCAAACTTGTAAAGGAAAGACTTTTCTGTTACTAGCGGAGGTAAAAATTGCTTTATCAAATATTTGCCTTTTTTCTAAGAAGGACCTATATAATTCGATATCGTTTTAGCAGCAAAACAGATCGAATGACTTTATCGAAGATCTGTTTGTGGATCTTAGTTTATGTTTACAAATAAGGGTTACAGTGACATTCATATTTTTCGAAACATTATTAGTGACATAAAAGATCTGATTTAAGTGCTGTTAGAAATCGATAGGTAGACAGTTCAGCCGGGTCATCTTATCTTACACACTTCAGTTTTCCCTGATCTATCACTGATTAATACGCTTTTCTTCCATAATGATATAATTTATCGACTCTTCAGGAGCGAAAAGAAGATATGAAACCATGGAATTCTTACTTAACAAGAAGTGGAACGAAGTTAAATGCCATAAAACATATAATTCCCTCCATTTCAATTTCTTCTTTGAATAAGCGCAAAGATCTTACAATTTAAAGGGAATTAGAATCATAAAATTTCTGCTTTACGGAACTGTATTGGAGTGAAAGTACTTGAATTTGTCATTAAAGGCATTTTGCAGCCTGCACATGCTGCCGAGATTTTCATGAAATTGCTTAGAAATGCCATATTTTGAGGTAATGGGAGAGGAAGGTGCACATGTCGTATCTAAGTGCATTCTGTGACAAACTGAGGAGTGAATGTTCCAAAGTAGTATTGAAACTTTCATTGCAATTATTTTCGACAAAAGTTTCCTTCTGACTCATTCCGTCGCAAGGAACTACGACCATATCTAGCAGAATGAGCAGAGTGGTGAAGTAAATGCCTTGCAATATTTGGTGACGTGATTCTACGAGGACGATTGAATTCCAGTCGAATTCGAACTTCGTGATTTTCCTCTTTTCAGGGTTGACAAGATGTGGTTCAATCAAATGGAGTATTTGATCAAATTGACCTTCGTATTTGAGCGATTATTTCTCACGGTGATTTCGGAATTTCATTTGATCTGCACCGTTAGAAAATATATTTCATCTTTAAATTCTTTCTGCCTTTGGATAGCGGCCATGCAGGGACACCTCCTTAAAATTAATCCTAGATAATATTTGTCTTTAAAATCTGATGCTTATTTTATCAATTTCTTTTGCAGAACCGTTACGTTGTGGTGATGTAGACAAACGAATATCGGTTGTCAAGAGATGAAACAGTGACAAAAGCAGAGACACACATATGTATCTACACACACACACACACACACACACACACACACACACACACACACACACCACCACCACCACCACCACCGATTGACTACCGGTGCTGGTGTTTACGTCCCCGTAACTTAGAGGTTCGGCAACAGGGTCAGATAAATTTCGTACCAGTCATAAAAAAGAAAGAATAAATATGGGGTCGATATATTCGACTAAAATTTCAAGGCAGTGGCCCTGCATGGCCCGCATTCACAATGACTGAAACAATTAAAAGATAAAAGTCGTCTTTTAATACTGGTTTCAAATTAGTACAATGCTAGCAGTTTCCGGTGAGGAGTTTAGTCGATTGCATATACGCCACTCCAGTGTTCAACAAATATTTATGTTAGCGTGCTCTAAAGGATGAAAATCAGATTCGACCTCGGTGGAATTTGAAGTCAGAGCGTAAAGACAAGACGAAATACTGCTAAGCATTTCGCCCAGTGTGCTAACGTTTCTGCCAGGTAGCTGCCTTGTTGTTTTGCAGGAATATTAAATATTCACGTAAAATAATCCATTCTACAATAAGCACAAGGTCTGAAATTAGTGGGGAGGGGGTATATTGATCACATCGACCCCAGTACTTAACAGGTATTTAATTTATCGACTCCGAAAGGATGAAAGGAAAAGTCGATCTCGGCGGAAATTGAATTCAGAACTTAAAAACGTACAAAACGTCGCTAAGCTTTTTATCCGGCGTGCTAACGATTCTTTTCTATTATAGGCACAACGCCTGAATGTTTGGGGGAGGAGGCCTGTCGATTCGATCGACCCCAGTACGCAACTGGTACTTAATTTATCAACTCCGAAAGGATGAAAGGCAAAGTCGACTTCGGCGGAATTTGAATTCAGAATGTAGCGACGGGCGAAATGCCTCCAAGCACTTTGTCCGGCGCGATACTGTTTCTTATTTCTTATTTCTTTATTGCCTACAAGGGGCTAAACATAAAAAGGACAAACAAGGACAGACAAAGGGATTCAGTCGATCACTTCGACCCCAGTGCGTAACTGGTAATTAATTTATCGACCCCGAAAGGATGAAAGGCAAAGTCGACCTCGGCGGAATTTGAACTCAGAACGTAACGGCAGACGAACTACCGCTAAGCATTTCGCCCGGCGTGCTAACGATTCTGCCAGCTCGCCGCCTTGAAATTGTCTTTTAATATTGCACGAGGTTCACGGTTGTTTTGCAGGAATATTAAATATTAATAATTTGCAGGAATTAGTTTCAGGAATTTTCACGTAAAATAATAACTGCTCAGATAAGACCCGAATGACCATCATACTGCTGATATTTAAGTTGATTAATTTAATGGTGTTCATTACTGCTCAGGTATTTCATTGAAACTGGAAGGATAAAAGCCAAATTTAATGTGTATGCGTGGCGTGTGTATGTGTGCGTGTGTGTGTGTTTCTCAGGTGGTCAGGTGAAGATTATCTGAGACTATAAAGCGCCGTAATTAGCGAACAACAATCAATTACATTTTAATTTCAACTCCTTTGTTCAAACAAAACCTGGCATGGCTGTGTGGTAAGAAGCTTGCTTCTCAACCACATGGTTCCGGGTTCAGTCTCACTGCGTGGCACCTTAGGTAAGTGTCTTCTAATGTAGCCTCGTGCCGATCAAAGCCTTGTGGGTGAATGTGGTGGACAGAAACTGAACGAAACCTATCATATATATGTATATGTATAAATCTATATGTGTGTGTCTGTGCCTAAATTTTTCACCCACAACCGCTTGACAACCGGTATTGGTGTATTTACTTCCCCGTACCTTAGTGGTTCAGCAAAAGAGAGCGATAGAATAAGCATTTTGGTTGTTCGACTAAAGCTCGTGAATACGGTATCCCAGCATGGCTGCAGTCACATGCCTGTAACAAGAAAAATAATAATAAATTCTTACTTCTTTCTTCTTCTCCATCTCTCTGGCCCCAACCCCAAACACCTTCATACTCATGTATGTATGCAGAGAGAGAGAGAGAGGGGGGGGAGAGAGAGAGAGAGGGAGAGAGAGAGAGAGAGAGAGCGAGAGATGATAGAGACTTCATATGTATGTATTCATGATGAAATAACCGCGTTTGAAATAAATACAGTATCTTAGTCATAGATACTCAGCCCCCAATGAACATACACCTTCCCCTATCTGTATGGCCATTGCTCCTTACATCGATTGCATTCTCTAAATTTTGTGGTAAAAAGTAGTAATACTCGTGTATTTACGGTTCTAAATAAAAAGTTCACTTCCGACACCTCACACAGAGCGTAGCGCTTAAGGAAACTTGTCTTTAATGGTATTGAGGTCTCAGCAGGAATTTGAGAGGCACAGGATTACATATTCTGTAACGGCTTACTGACCACTTTTTGACCCAGGTAAAGGTCATTACTCGGTCATCTAAGTTGTTGTCAGTGTTATTCTGCGCTCAAGAATTTCTTTATTTTTTGCAAAATACAAACTCAGTCGGCGCTTCAGCCTACGACCTTCGACGCCAATAATTCATTATTTTTTCCTGAACGTCGTTTTTTATACATACCACAGACTGCTCGAAGCTTACAAACTTCATACCTATCTATCTATCTATCTATCTATCTATCTATCTATCTATCTATCTATATATATATATATATATGTATATGTGTGTGTGTGTGTGTGCGTGTGCGTGTGTGTGTGTGTGTGCGTGTGCGTGTGTGTGTGTGTGTGTGTGTGTGTGTGTGTACTGTAAGTCAACATTTATTATATATACAGGGTGATTCAAAAGTCTCCATACTTAGGAAAAATTTATATTTTAAAAGAAACAGTTTATAAGATCCCTAGATTCCCTGATCTGATCCCCCTTGATTTCTATGTTTGGGGGCATTTGAAAAGAATAGTGTATCGCGGAAAAATAAAAGACAAAATTCATTTGAACGAACGCATCACCAACTCATTTGCACACGTATCACTAGATGTGTTATTACGAGTTCACAACGAGTGGAGTAAACGTATTGCAATGTCTATTCAAAACAATGGTAACCCTATAGAGCCTGTTAAAAAAAAAAAAAAAAACGCTGTTCTTATAAACTGTTTCTTATAGAAAGATGAAGTGGTCCTATGTATGGCGACTTTTGAATCACCTTGTGTATGTATATATATTTATATATATTTTACTCTGTAAAGCTCAAATTAATTTTAATTTGTTATAAATTGATTTTAATTGAGTTTTACCTGTAATTTTGGATTTTGTCCCTAATATTATTAGT
>NC_068987.1:84348017-84349484 GCF_001194135.2 Octopus bimaculoides
TGTTGACAACAATCGCGACTAGAGTACCCACATCAACAATAGGGTCGATATTGCTCGTAGGATGAGCTCCTGGATCTTAAGAACCTTCTGGTAGAGAGAACACGGTGTCATCATTTCTCTTTTCTCCTCATTTGTACAGCCACACCTCGAATACTGCTGCCTATTGTGGTCTCCCCATACAAAACACAATTTTTCGAAAACTGAATCAGCCTAGAATGCATTCAGTAAAAGAATTAAGAACATAACTGATCTCGATTATTGGGACCGCCTTAAAGCACTGAAACTATTCTATCCAGCGCCGCCGTGAGCGATACATCATTATCGCGAAGTCGAGAATATACCACTAGCATTGTGCAAATGACCTCAAAATTAGTTTCAGAATTCATCCAAAACTAGGACCATGGGCCATACGTCTCCTACACAATTCAGGATCACAACACAAAAATATACACCAACACATTTCTTTTTCTTCAGCAGGCCCTGCCCTATTTAACATTGTTCCGAAACACATCAAAGTGGAAATGGATCTCATTAGCGTTAAACGGAATCTGGACAAATTTCTTCAAGGAATACCAGATAAGACACCTATACCTGAATACAACTCACTCAACAAGAACTCTCTACTCAAATGGACCATGATACCACAAGACTTGACGTAAAAAGGATTTAGATAATCCTATCAGGTGGTGCTATTAAGTTAGACATGGCCTGGACCAATCTGTGGTCGAAACATATCTAAGTTATCTAAGTTTCCAAGTTACACACATACACTCGAACACACACAATGAGAGAGAGAGGTGGATAGGTAGCAAAACAGATATGAAACATACCTGCAAACAAACCAAGAATTCCGAGGTGAAACTAAAAGAATATTAGCACACATATAAAGGTATGCTTATTAAACTATGTAGTGAAACACTTTCGTAAACTATTGCCGAACTCTGAGTCAATTTGATAACTTCACAAATATAACCTCAAATTGATTGTGTCTTATATTGATTATTAGGTTAAATATTGCTCAAAACTTCTCTTTGCGTGTCTTTGCTTGTGTACGTATATAGAAAATGTGTATGCATGTCTCTGTCATAATGTGAGCGAGTGTGTCTGTGATGGGGCTGGGTTTTCATGTGTGTGCTCGTGTCTAATTTACCGTGTCCGACCACTGTGGTAATCTTGTCTGAAACCGCAGTTTGAGCATTAATTTAATAAGAAAATATAATAGCATAAACGATCGAAAGTCCAAGGTTGCGTTCTGTAAGTTCTGCAGCGATTAAAGTTAGGAAGAAGTTCTGCATCAAACGACAGCAATCTCATGCTTGGGATAATCAACTAACCATAGTGCTGAAAATGTCTACATTGATCACACACACACACACATACACACACACAAACACAAACTCAAATATACAGACGTGTATATATGTATGTCTATATACATACATGCATACATACACACACACACACACA
>NC_068987.1:84353679-84356697 GCF_001194135.2 Octopus bimaculoides
ATATATATATATATATATATATATAGGGAGAATTCACAATAAAAGAAAAGATGAAGACATCTGGTGTAGACAACAAACAGATGTATTAGTTTAACGCTCGGGAAGTGAAAAAGTCTTTAACGTTTCGAGCCTATGCTCTTCCACAGAAAGGAACACAGAAAAGAACCAAGGAAAGAAAATAAGGAATGCGTAGTGGCTAGCGATCCATCATGGTGAATGCCGGACAGAGGTGTCACACAGGAGAGCTAGGAAGAAGAGGAGATAATAAAGTTGTGGTGATCCCAAAACGAAGGTGTGTATACACGTGCTTGTGTATAAGAGACTATGTATGTATGTGCGTGGGGAAGTGGGCTGGTGATCTTGACGTATGCGTGTATGTGTTGTATGTGGATGTAAGGCTGGGAAGTGGTCAGTGCTAGTGTGTAGTTGGTGGTGTGCTATGATGTGATGTGCTGTTGTCTGGTATGGTGGTGTATGGTGTAGTGGTGTGTGGTGTGGTGTGTAGGAGGTGAGGGAGGCGAGATTGGGGAAAGCAAGGATGGGTGTGGGTTAACCTGAGGGTGGGGTAGAGGTAGGGTATGTGGGTAGGCTGACGGTGAGAGTAGGGGTGGGGTTGCGGAAGTGGGTGTAAGGGATAGGGTAGGGTGCGATAGGATGGATAGGGAAGGTTGGGTTGGATTGTGTATGGGTGGGGGTGGGGTTACGAGGGAGGAATGATGATGAATGGGGAATGGAGAAGGTGGGTAGAAGTGAAGAGAAGAGAGAAAGAGAATAGGAGTGAAGAGAAGACAGAGGAATCGGAGTAAGAGAGGAGTGGTGGGTGTGAGGAAGTAGGTGTGAGTGGGAGAGAGGAGGGGAGGAGGTTAGATGAAGAGAGGAGGAGAGTTGAGCCCATGTGGTATATGAAATAGAGAGTGAAGTGGAAGAATGAAAACAGGCGTGAGATATGCAGGGATATTGTATCTGCAGTTCCATTATTTAGGCAGAATGGTATACATATAAGTTTCCTGTACCTTGTGCGTAAGTTCCAATAGTATTTAAAATCGGTCTTTGCAAGCATCGAGTTTGTAAATGGTGTTATTGAATCGAGGGTTTTTTTGAAAATGTATATAGACTAAGTAAAACAGATGGGCTACTGGGAGACGTTAAAGGAACTGGGACTCTACTCCCTGGAGAAGAGACGTGAAGGGGAGATAATAAAGTATTGGTGATCCCAAATATAAGGTGCGCGTGTGTTTGTACGTGAGATTGTATGTGTGCTTGTGGATAGGGGCTGGTGACTTTGACGTGTGGATGCTTGCGTCTGTAATGTGTGGGTATGTGGATGATGGTGTGATTGCTGGAAAGTGGTCAGTGGTAGTGTGTGCGATGTGGTGTGATGGTGTGCGGTGTGGGGTGGCATGATGTGGTGTAAAGGTGTGTTGATTTAGGATCGATAAATAAGTACCAGTTGAACACAGAGGTTGGTGTAATTGACTTGTCCCCTTCCTCAAAATTGCTAGGCATATACCAAATTCTGAAATCAATATTAGAACTCCCTTAATGGCGGCGAGCTGGCACAGTTCTTACTGCTTCGGACAAAATGCTTTGCGGTATTTCGTTCATTATTATATTGAGTTCTAATTCCACCAAAGTCGACTTGCCTTTCCCTTTTTCATGGTTAATTAAAAGTATCAACTCTAAGCGGGGTCGAGGTAATCGACTAGCCTTCTGCCTCGTGATTGCTGGCTTAGTACCAAAACTCGAAATTAATACTAGAATTACCTTAAGTTTCCCTACCCATTTAATGCAATGCGAAGAAAAAAAATCAGGATGTAACATGGTAACAGCTGAAATAGGCAACAATCTCTTGATATTTCGAAGGAGTATATATATATATATATATATATATATATGAGTATGTATATCTATTAAGTTCTAACACCAGGTTATTGGTATCGCTATACCTAAGAGAAATGTATGTATGTTTCTCTATATCTATCCATCCTTACGTATATGTATGTATGTATATGTGTGAGTGTGTGTGTGTGTGTGTGTGTGTGTGTGTGCGTGCGCACATTGGAGATGAATGAGCCAGTGATAGACATGTAAATAAAAAAACCTGAAGATTTCTTTTTTATATATAAAATTCATGTATAGAAATACGCATATCATTCTGTGTCTCTCATTCAACTTACCATTTGATATATATATATATATATATATATATATATATATATATATATATATATATATATGCACAGACATATATCTGCACGTTATACCCGCGCACACACATATGCACACAGTCTCTCTCACACACACAATACGCTCTTATTGGTGCACGCACACGTGTTAAATAAAAAAAAAACCGTTGTGCATGCAAACACCACCATGATGCAGTTATCTCGCAATTATTTAGCAGTTTCGTCACGGCAATTTTCGTATAATAAAATACACACTTATACAGGTAGACAAATACCAGACATTCTCAACATTTGTATAGCCCCATTATTTCTACATACTAGTTCATGCTTGGAAAATCTTTTCAGGAGCGAGGTGAAAGGATGACATTGCTATGAAATCTGCATGGAGAATATGTATATGTCTGCCAGCAATGTACATGAATACTTTTATTCATGAGTTCATTTGGCGATTACTTTACATTTTCAATGCATGTAGATGATTGCAAAACATCGTCACGCATATTTGGCTTTTTTTTTTGTTTTTTTTTATGAATGTTGATAGAGGTAAAAAAAAAAAAGAAGTACAGGTTGCAATAGAGTTGGCAAAAATTACACGTGCATACACACACATGCATCAATGCGATATGATACACATAGTCAACACCTATGTATATATGAATGTGTGTTTATGCTTGGATATGTGTGTGTATGTATTTATGTTTATATATGTGTGCATGTGATAGAAAAATGTAAATATTTCTCTCTCTCCCTCTCTCATCCCCTCTCTCTCTCATTCTCTCTCTCCATCTCCAGCCATTTCTCTCTCTCTCTCTCTCTCTCTCTCTCTCTATAT
>NC_068987.1:84357175-84358564 GCF_001194135.2 Octopus bimaculoides
ATATATATAAATATGTTCATATCGAGAGACGTGCATGCGCATATGTGAATATATATGCGTAGCAGTGTTGAATAAAGAGAGTTTCCTTGAAGTGTTTTCGGGAGATGTTCTAAATCTCTGTGTTCTGATTTCAAATGTCCCTCGGTCAAAATTCCTCTCTATATTTTGAGGGTCGATAGACAACGTACAACTGCAGTGTGTTTGGTTTGTTTTGGTGGATGGCTACTGCGTATGAGGACCATATTTTTACAAAATATTTTTACGATTCTCTGTGATCTGAATAAAATTCCTCGCACTTGTTAGAGGCGAGTTTATAGTTTTACCTAAAGTGTTTACTTCGGAACTCTTCAAGACAGTACTAGGTATGAGAAGTTCTTAAGCAAGTGGAAAAGTATTTCAAGTGGTCTCTGAGAACGCCAGCAGGCTAACTGGCAAATCCCGTTTCATCAGTGAAAACACATACATACATACATACATACATACATACATACATACATACATACACACACACACACACACACACACACACACACATATATAAATCTTACCATAAACAATACATTACATGACTCAACACAAACGTAGAGTATTCTTCTATACCTTATAACTGAAAGGCTAATATTTCCACTACTCAGAGTTTCCAATCACCAGCTGATGATCAGAAAGAAGTAACTCTGAGTACTCGAAAAGGGTGCCTGTTATGACACACACACACACACACACACGCATGCACGCACACACGATCGTTCCCTTATTTTGTAAGGTATTTTGTAATGTTTAAATCAGAGTCTTTACTTCTGTGACACGGCAATCTATAACAGCCTGACATCACTCCTATTATAATTACTGATGCTGGATGTATTCTTATTATTGTTATTAATATTATTATTATTACACAAACATCTGAAACTTTTTAAACTCAGCATCACTTATTTCTTCCCAATTATTCTGTTCTCTTTTCCTTGTTTTATTATTATTATTATTATTTTGTTTATCTTTATTACTTTCTATAGAAACTATTTCATCCGTCTTGACAAAGTTTCTGTTAATAATTTCAGAGAGAACACGAGGTTGAAAACAGATTTATAACCCTGTCAGCTAATCATAAATTAAGAAATATATATATATATATATATAAGTTTATTCCTTCAAATATTGAATTCAATATTTAGAATGAGAAAGTGTAACACATTCGAACGAGTGATTAATATGCGTGCGCGCTTGTATGTGTTTGTGTTTCTGTGTGTCTGGCCGTCGAGTGTGTCACTATGTCTTTATCCTTATATATATTTCTAAATACATATATATATATGTATGCACACGCACACACACACACACACATATACATATATATATATATGAATATATATATATATATATATATATATA
>NC_068987.1:84358612-84364512 GCF_001194135.2 Octopus bimaculoides
ATATATATACACTCCGATATTATTACATATATGTATACATATATATATATATATATATATATATATATATATATATATACACATATATATTATATATATACATCCATATACATATAAGTACCTACACACACACATATATGACTTTGTATGTGAGTGTGCATATGTATATAAGTCTGTGTATATATATTTAGCCAGCGCATACACACCTTCTCAGCAGACACAGAGACGTATGATGGCTGACAATAAAAATATAAGGAAATAAATACCAAGGCTCTGGCTGTTTCACTGCTATTTTATAGTCATACTATTCGCAACTTGACGCTAAGTGAGTTAACAAGACTGGATAGTGAATTGTGGAAAATAACGATTATATTAGTAAGCACAGTAAATTCGACGAAGATTATATTTGCCGCCAAATCACACAGCTTGATGTTTTCTTTAAACAAGAAAAATAAGAATCTGCTATAGGTAAGAACCAAGCTACTGGAAATACGTCCACGATTGCAGCTATTAAGGGGCCTCCTCGAAAGCGGTGTCCCAGAATGTTTTATACACAATGTATGAAAGTAGTAAACGTGTTGAATACAAAAATTTACGTTGACAAAAACTAGAAAGGAAAAGTATAGCTCCTGATTAACATAGAAGAATGATTGACTCTAATGCATCTGTGGCAAAGACTCCATAGAGTATATGAATGATATTTATGTTATT
Organism: Octopus bimaculoides; assembly: GCF_001194135.2. Taxonomy (NCBI): domain Eukaryota; kingdom Metazoa; phylum Mollusca; class Cephalopoda; order Octopoda; family Octopodidae; genus Octopus; species Octopus bimaculoides. The sequence goes on from NC_068987.1 coordinate 84,359,324, forward strand.
ATAAGGCGGTGAGCTGGCAGAATCGTTAGCACGCCGGGCGAAATGCTTAGCGGTTCGTCTGCCGTTACGTTCTGAGTTCAAATTCCGCCGAGATCGACTTTGCTTTTCGTCCATTCGGGGTTGATTAAATAAGTACAGTTACGCTCTGGGATCGATGTAATTGACTTAATCACTTTGTTTGTCCTTGCTTGTCCCCTTTATGGTTAGCCCCTTGAGGCAATAAAAAAATAAGTGTGTTTAGCAAGCCAGGCGAAATGCTTAGCGGTATCTCGTTTGTCTTTACGTTCTGAGTTCAAATTCCGCCGAGGTTGAATTTGCATTTCATCCTTTCGGGTTCGATAAATTAAGTGCCAGTTGCGTACTGAGGACGATCAAATCGACTGGGTACCACTCCAAACATTTCGGGCCTTGTGCCTAGAGTAGAAAAAGATATTTATGTTATTATGAAATCTTTTGAAAAAAAAACAAGTAAAATTCAAAGAAGCAGAGAGAGAATTTGATCTCAGCATCCAAAATATGAACCCATTTGTTCTTTCTTTCATGAATATGTTCAAATGTTCAAATAACATTAAATTCAAAGCAAAATAAGAATAAAATCCATGTTTTTGACATACGTCTTTTTAATTTTGTCAGAAAGCCGGTAGTTTTGAGGTGTTGCAAAGCAATTACATCGATACCTGAGGCTGTTACTTTATTTTATCGATCGCGAAAGGATGAAAGCAAAGTTCACCTTGTGGGATTTGAACATCTCGCTCCTCGCCTTAATCTTTAGCACAGGGAATCCTATTTGTATGTAGCTCGTTTATGAAACTGTGGAAAAAAAATCGAAGACATAATGTAAATCTTTACCATGAAGAATCTATGATATGCAGCTCAATAAATTTATGAATCAAGATCAAATACGAAAATTAAATAAACAAGAAATTTAGCAGGTTTCAGTAATGATAATAAACGTAAAGACAAACTGCAGAATCAGCTATAAATTATGTGGTTTCTGCCAAAAGACTTTCAATGAAGTCGTCAAAATGTGGGAGTAGCGTAGGACCAGTGTTTTAAAGTTCAATCTATTTTGCTATTGACGGCAATGGAACTTATTTATATATTTACTAGTTTAAATTTCAATGTAACATTATGTTGAGACAAAGCATTGAAGACATAGACAGTGTATTAATTTTTGGACGGTGGTTTATCTGAATATGATTGAAAGAAAACCAAACGCAAACTTTTTGCATTTGAACAGACACTTTAAAGAGGTCTTTTAAACAAAGTAAGGCATTTTGTCACCGTTTAAGCGTTTGACTATGAACTGCTGTTATAACATTCATGAAAATTTCTAACACATGCGCAACGCCGAAAATTCAAAGCTAAACATATTAGATTCAAATTTTGGCAGGAGGCCACCAATTTCAGGGAAGGGAATAAATTGATTTCCTCGACCAAAATGCTCAACTGGTACTTATGTTATCGGTTTCGAAATTTAAACTCAGTACGTAAGAAATGCCACAAAATGGCAACTCGCCGCTTTATTCGAAGCTAATATATTGCCGATAAAATTGACTCTTGTACGTGACCGATACTTTATTATATCGGACGTAGAAGGAAGATCTAGAACAGATATCGAAAGGCATCTTGTTTGTTACTCTAAATATTCTATCAATCCAAAATTTTATAGCGAAATAAGAGATGATTTAACCTTCCTGCAACACCCGGGCCGATTGATCGGCCCAAGTGATACAAACTGAAAGAAATTTGAGGCCGATCTATCGAACCGATGAAACAAGCGTTTTGAAGTGGAATAAGCACATCAAGGATCATCTTTCAGTAGATATAATATAAAACTATTTAATATATATAGTTTTACATACTAATAAAGCAGTTTTAGGCACTTTATCGATCGTTTCCTACATACACCCATCAAGCACCGTGTGTCTCAAAAGGGTTAAGAGAGAGAGAGAGAGAGAGAGAGAGAGAGAGAGAGAGAGAGAGAGAGAGAGAGAGAGAGAGAGTATATATGATTAAACTAATCTCAATATTAATTTTAATCGATTAAGAACGATGATACTGAAAATTAACTTCTGCTAAATTAGATCTCAGAACATAAAGATATATAAAACATTTTCTTAATCGCTTTAGCAAAAATAAGACAGTGATGTTTGCATAGCTAGTTGAAAGCTAGTCTACGCGTATTTACCGATATTCAAAGTTTAGTGCTTCATAGCGGTTTCGAAAGAAAAAGAAAAATAATAATATAAAAAAAGGAACAGAAAATAGAGCTGAAAATTCTTCCAGATGTTTATTATGGTTTTGGCTGTCTTTATTTTATTTTTTGCTTGTTTTCATTTCAGTTGCAATGGTGGTGTTGATGTTAGTGGTATTTTCATTGGCGGTGTAGAAGAGGATAGAGTGCGAGCGATATTGTTATATGTATATTTAAATATAGTAGTATGGTGAATGAATCCTATCACGTATTATTTGTCATTATTGACGATCGGTTTCACGCTGAGACGGGGAATATAAATGTATAGCTTGTCTGAGTCAGAGCCTTCAGGCTAGATAGCTTCCTATGAATCATAGCATTTCAACAGTTGTCGACGTATCTGTTCTTGTCAGTGAAGCCACGAGGAAAAATGTGCACCCAACTAACTCCTCATTCAAATCTCGCCGTGAAAGAAATTGCATATTTTGGTAATGATTTGCAATATATCTGTACTTGAAATAAAAAGTAAACACAAAAGAAGAAGAAAAGATTCAAATAAAACAAAAATAAAACATTCTATTTTAATCAAAGAGTAATTATGCAGTAAACAGAATACTGAAGGAAATAAGAAAATACATAAAAATCAAGCAAATTACAAGCTGCAACCACCACTAACACCACCATCTTCAGTACTAGCACCAACACCACCACCACTACCACCGCCACAAAGACAACAATACTACTACTTCAAATTAGAATAATATTTCTGAGAAAAATTACGTATATTCTATCAAGGTTCCCATTTCATAACATGCATTAGTGTATATGAATATGTGTGCGTGTGTGTGTATGTGTGTGTGTGTGTACTTCTTCATTCATATACACAATAAACACTAACTATAAATATATATATATATATATATATATATATGGTTGTGTGTGTGTATATATATATATATATATATATATATATATATATATATATATATATATACATATATGTATATATGTATATATCCACATATATGTGTGTATATATATATGCATATCTATGTATGAATATGTGTATAGACATACGCAAAGTTATTAAACTTAAGATATTCCAGTAAGTGAAATAAATGTAATGTACACTAGCACATCTGTGTGTGTTTGTGTGTGTGTGCGTGTGTGTGTGTGTGTGTGTGTGTATAGTGCGTGTGTGTGTCTTTCAACGTGTGTTTGTCACCCATCACCGCTTGACAACCGATGCTGTGTTGTTTATGTCCCCCTAAGTTAGCAGCTCGATAAAAGGGAGCCATGGAAAAAGTACCAGGATCTAAAAAAAAAAAAGGACTCGTTCAATTCGCTTGACTAAAAACTCTTCACGGTGGTGCTCCAGCGTGGCCGCAGTCTAATGACTGAAACAAGTACAAGACAAAAGACTATGCATATAATGTGGCTCGATGGCAAAATATTTAGCGGTACTTGCCATTCAGAGTTCAAACCCCACCGAGGTCAACTTTGCTTTTCATTCCGTCGGGGATAGATAAAATAATCTACCATTCAAGCAGTGAGGGTGATGTGAATAGACTTGTCCTCTCTCCTCAAAAAATTTTCTGACTTCGAACTCTGCGACTGACCACCGTTCCGATCAGGGTGAGTGTTATTCTTTTCCACACTGAGAACGTAACGACAAATGAAATACCTATTTCGTTATTGCCCACAAGGGGGTAAACATAGAGGGAATAAACAAGAACAGACGAACGGATTAAGTCGATTACATCGACCCCAGTGCGTAACTGGTACTTAATTTATCGACCCCGAAAGGATGAAAGGCAAAGTCGACCTCGGCGGAATTTGAACTCAGAACGTAACGACAGATAAAATACCGCTAAGCATTTCGCTCGCTGTGCTAAAGTTTCTGCCAACTGGCCGCTCTAGTGTTATGATCTTTATCATGGAAACCATGTAGCTGTCGCTGTTTATGCCAGGGCTGCAATATTTGTCCCGTTTTTCGGGTGGTGAGGTGGCAGAACAGTTAGCACGCCGGGTGAAATGCTTAGCTCTATTTTGTCCGTCTTTACGTTCTGAGTTCAAATTCTACCGAGATCGACTTTGCCTTTCATCCCATCGGTGTCGATAAATTAAGTACCAGTTGCGTACTGAGATCTATCTAATCGACTGGGTACCTCCCCCCAAAATGTCGGGTCTTATGCCTAGAGTAGAAGAGAATATCTGTCAGGTTTTTAGGGGCGGCGAGCTGGCAGAAACGTTAGCACACCGGACGAAATGCTTAGCGGTATTTCACCTGTCTCTATGTTCTGAGTTCAAATTCCGTCGATGTCGACTTTGCTCTTCATCCTTTCGGGGTTGATAAATTAAGTACCACTTGCGTACTGGGGTCGATCTAATCGACTGGCCCTCACCCCCAACATTTCTTGTCTTTTGCTTAGAGTAGAAAAAGATTATACATAAGTCAGTTACTAGTGCTGGTTTAATCCATTAGCTTCTATTTTCAAACTTATGGGCTTAAGCATGCGTTAGAGATCATCGTCCACCATTCTTATTTCAAAAAAATTCAAGATGGAAAAGAAACAAATGTTCCTTTGGTCTTAATCGATCGATTTAATCAAGTTAAAATTCCCTCGCATTATTGATGAAATAATCTCATCAGTTTGGCAAATTGTTCATCCCTTAGGCTTAAAATTCAGAATTGGAAGCCAAGAAACACTCGGTATCATCTTCATCTCTTCCAAATTAATAAATATGACGGGGCATGTGGTAAGTAGCTTGCATACCAACCACATGGTTCCGAGTTCAGCTCACAACGCGGCACCTTTGGCAAGTGTCTTCTACTATAGCCTCGGGCCGACCAGAGCCTTGTGAGTAGATTTGGTAGACGGAAACTGGAAGAAGCCCGTCATATATATATATATATATATATATATATATATATATATTTGTGTGTGTGTGTGTGTGCGTGTGTGCGTGTCTGTGTTTGTCCCCCCCACCA
>NC_068987.1:84364522-84368121 GCF_001194135.2 Octopus bimaculoides
GGCAAAGGGGAGCGATAGAATAAGTACTAGGCTTACAAAGCATAAGTCCTGGAGTCGATTTGATTCGACTAAAAGGCGGTGCTGCAGCATGGCCGCTGTCAAATGACTGAAACAAGTAAAAGGTAAATAAGAACTCCCTTCTAAATATATGATATGTTGCAATGATCTGCAAAAATAATAACCAAATGGCGGAAGTGGATCCGACGCATAAAAAGGATGAAGCATAAACCTTTATATTCAGTGCCATAATTTTCCCTGGGCGACTTGGGCAATATGTGGTCTTGCTTTATCTTGTAACAGCAACACGAGTAATTGACGTCTTTTTTACGATTGACCAGATACAGACAATTAGCCTGTAAACTCGAATGCTTCCGATTTACAATGATATTTCTCCACATTTAACTCTTTCCTTTCATTTTAACACTTTACATCATTGTCTCCATCAATCACAACGAATATAATTTTTTTGTTGTTGTTTAGGGAAATTCTGGTTTTGGAATTATTACTTCTCTTTGGTTGCCGACCGTTTTCGTTATCATTGAATGCTTTATAAGATGCGTCTTGGGTTGAAACCTTTTGGTAATTCGGCGATGAAATCGACCAGCCCCTTCCTCCGAACTACCAGGTCTTCTGTGTCTTTAGTATAAAGGATTACTATTGTTATTAGCAGTCGTATATTTTTTTCTGTTTCTCACAGGTTTTGTTGGAACTCTTGCAGTGTTGCGTGCGTAGCGGTCTTACTACCTGCAGCCTATAGTACCATGCTATCCATTCTTTTCAGCTATCTAATACTTTCCTTATTATTCTGGCCATGCCAAGAAGGCAAAAGTTTTGTAACAGTTTTACTGGACACTCTACATCAATTTCCTTTATATTCCCCTTGATGGCTTCTGATACTGACTCCAGGGACCCAACAATAATTGGCACTATCTTCACCTTCTTCATTTTCTATAGCTGGGCTATTTCGTACTTATTAGTGTTGTATTTATCTATCGTTTCGCCTTCCTTCTTGATTAGTCATGGGTCAAGGGGGCATGCAGTGTGAACTATATAGTATATGGGTTGCACCTAGTCCACCATCATTTGGTCCGGTCTGTTATGCTCTAGTACCTGATATGTTTGGATTGGGAAATCTCAGAGGATTTTTCTAGTTTCCGACTCCGCCACTCTCTGTGGTTTGCCCTCATACCACATCTTGCCTTTCTCTAGCCCCAACTTTTTGCACAGTTTCCAGAGTAGCATTTTTGCTACCTGGTCGTGTGGCCACCACTCGTAGTGGTTTTCGGAAAGTCTAGGGTATTTGTTCATGATATGGGCAATGGTTTCATCCCCTCTATTGCAGATACGGCACAGCGGAGATACTCGCTCATTCCTCAGTTGACCCCACCCCATTTCGTAGCCAGAGCTTGGTCCTGCGCTGTCAGTATAGTACTCTCGTGTCTATTTTTAGTGTTCCTTTCAACAGCCAATCCCACCTATTTTTTTCAGCAACTTCTGTTGTGGCTATATGGAACTGATTGTGCAGTCCCTTCTTGCGTAGTTCTTCTTCAAGTCCTTTTTGTATTTCTTACTTTGTTTTCCCTTTTTTCTCTGCTCTCAATACTCCCTCGTTCCTAAATGTAACTAACAATGTTTCATTACTTTGAGCTAGATATCTCATTAAACTCTCGAATTCGATATGCACGCATTCTTTCACACTTATGAGTCCCCTTCCTCCATTTGCTCTCTTCATATATAGTTAATCAGTGTCTACACGTGGATGATCGGCTCCATGCATCGTTAGGAGCTTTCTTGACTTCCTGTCCATCTCCTTTAGCCCCTTCAGGATTCCAGCGCTATACTGATCTACTGCGACTGCGCGCGAGTTTATTCTTGAAATTATGTTTCTGGCGTTCAGCTTTGAAGCCAATATTTTTCTCACTCTCCGCAAGTATTCTTTTTTGTCTTTTCCGTGGTGCTTGATTATCTGTGCCTCAAGTATTCGCAGGGGTTTATAGCTGGATTGTGGATGAATTACCTTCACCATTTCACCACTTGGCAACCATATGCCTTCTGTTCTGGCAAGCCCTCCTCATCTTATCACAATCGTGATACATTTTCAGAGACCAAACTCCATCTTAACATCATTGGAGAAAATCCGCACAGACTGGACTAGGCTGTCTAGTTCTGCCTCAGTTTTTGTTAGTATCCTCAGGTCGTAATTGAATAGCAAGTGGTTTAGTTTTCCCTTACATCTCCCCAGATCAAACCCAACTTTGTTCTCTTAAATATTTCACTTAACGGAATCGTTCCTCTGCTCTTATGTCTACACCCTTTTTGTTCCAATGGTCGTAGGTCGCTTTCATCTTAGTACTTATAAATGCTGTTTGATATGTCCGGCATCCGTTTCCACATCAGTGGCAAACAAGATATTGATCGGAAATTTCAAATCATCTCCTCGGTTATTCTCAGTTCCTCCTGCTGATACTCTTCTTCTTCTTCTTCTTCTTCTTCGTCGTCTTCTTCTTCTTCTTCTTCTTCTTCTTCTTCTTCTTCTTCTTCTTCTTCTTCTTCTTCTTCTTCTTCTTCTTCTTCTTCTTCTTCTTCTTCTTCTTCTTTTTCTTCTTCTTCTTTCTCTTTATCACAGGTTTTGGTGGAACTCCTGGAATTTTGCATGTGTATCCGTCTTGCTACCTGCAGCCTACCATCTTATCCGTTCTATTCAGCCAAGACTTGCCTAATTATTCTAGCCATGCCAACGAGGAAAACTTTTTGTAACAGTTCTACAGGGCACTGTATTCCAATTTCCTTTATATTCCCCTTATTCACTGTTTGAGAAATGTAATAAGCGTTTTCCTTTGTTCAACAATAATTAGGTACACTTTGGAAAACATGCATTAAAATGTTCAGTGTTTAAAATTTCTTGTAAGTGAAAGCGCGAGAAATATGTTAATATCTCTGTATAACAATGTTCTGGAACGTGCCCTTGTTTGTCAATATAGGTAATCAGTCAATGTCTTTACAGTACTGGACATATGTTATTCTATCCCCGTTGTACCAATTATAACTGGGTTGATAAACACATTTTTCCATTCTTCTTTTGCCATGTGTTTGTTTTAGTGCAATAAATAGGTCGCCATATATCTTTAGCGTTTTACTTAGCTTCTGAATAACATAATAATTACTTCATATTGTCATGTCGATAATTACTACACAATATTCTATTTTGTCAGAGAAAACGAAGTCAACCTCATTATGGTTTATCTGGTGGTCCATCTGTTCGCTTATTTCCAGAATATTTTTGCGTTTTTGTTCTAAAAAAAGGATAGATTTTTGTATAATTATCAGAAAGACTTCTCTCGACCTTGTTAAAACTGGGTTACCCGTCATATACGATTACAGATCAGCGTGGACACAATGGTGTGTTAGCGACTTTACCCTTTTATCTTTTATGTTTTATCTTTTACTTGTTACAGTCATTTGACTGTAGCCATGCTGGAGCACCGCCTTTAGTCGAGCAAGTCGACTCCAGAGCCTATTCTGTGTAAGCCTAGTACTTACTCTATCGGTATATTCTGCCGAACCGCTATGTTACGGGGACGTAAACACACCAACATCGG
>NC_068987.1:84368369-84371234 GCF_001194135.2 Octopus bimaculoides
ATATATATATATATATATACATATACGACGGGCTTCTTCCAGTTTCCGTCTACCAAATCCATTCACAAAGCTTTGGTCGGCTCGAGGCTATAGTAGAAAACACTTGCCCAAGGTGCCACGCAGTGGGACTGAACCCGGAACCCTGTGGTTGGTAAGCAAGCTATGTTGTAGATACTTCTACTAGTTTCACTAAATCAAGTCGTTATAACCTCGTATGGTGAAAATCATTGCTTGCTTTGTTTCATTTTTGTGGATTTTTTGTCCACTCTGGTGTAATTATCTATTAAGAAATGGGAAATTCAGTTCACCGAGGTTTTAGTTATTTGTAGGCATACCTTAATGGCTGTTCCCCATGGTTAAAATATATGCAGTTTATATGTTATTTTAAGTTTAATTTTAGCATTTATTAGTGCAAAAATCTAATCTAATTTCTCGAGAGGATTTTATGGCTGCAGCGATAATTGATTTTCTAAATTTTGGGTGATGGTAATTAACACGAGCAAAAGTAGTCATTATTTTGTATGTGGAAAGATAGTTAACAGCAAAAGTAATAAACTTCAGACATATCTCCCCTATCGCCTTTTCTTCCTCAGTTGCATAACTGTCTGAAGCAAATATTTTTACGTAGCAACTTGTGATTGTTCAATACATTTTTTACAGTACAGTCATTTGAATATAAGTATGTTACATTCAACAGAGCTCATTGTTTTAATTAACACTGGAAATATTTTAGTGTCATAGTGTTATTTCTCAATGTTATTTTTTTATCTATTTCTCTTCAAAATCTCCTGACCATGTCAAAATGTTCAACTTTCATTCGCATTCAGGCAGTTCTAAAGTACATAGTTATATATTCCTCTATACATATAAAACGGATTTATTTATCTCCTTCTAGTTCTAAATCACTTACTAGACTTACCAGTCAGCCTCGTTGTTTTTTCACATTTCTTTTCAGTTTTCAAGTTGATTTCCCCCCAATACTGAGATGAAACGCAGCCGAGAACCATTTATAACATAATCTATTTTTAACATTTATAATAGAAAAAAACCCAAAAATCTTGAATCTATTTTGACTCTCATTAACTCATTACCTACCAGTGATCGCATATGAGATCACTTAAAAGTTACAAATTTCGTAATTATCTGTCAATATTTACACATATCTAATCTTTTTGCTATATCTACAAGGTATATTTCTCTGATATTCAAATGAGGTTTGCTAATTTTTCACCCAATATCTCGCTTATTTCTATTTAAAATGTTATTTTGATCATTCCAGCGTGTTTCTAAGGCTGTTTTATGCTAGAAATCAAAGTTTCATAAAAAAAATTCCAGTTAAGAGAATTATGGGAGGTAATGAGTTAACTAAGTAGTATCCTAAGTGGAATCTCTTTTCTTTTTCTTTGTTCGCTATCACAAGGGCCCGTAACAGTGAATAACATAGAGACTAGATGTGCTGCCATGCAGATACTTCCGATGGTTTGGGACTCAAGTCAGTTACGTGGGGTTAAATGAAACAACTTTATCTAATCGAAAGTACCATGCAGATTAGATTGACTAAAATAAATTGTATTACCGTGCACTAAGCACATTTAGTATTCAGCTCCGTCCTATTATTTCTGTGTTTCCAAATCTTACTAAACGATATAAGTGGTCATTCTTTCATAATACATAAATGAAGTTCCAGTGAAATAACATCGATTTATCGATTTAATTATTGACTAATGATTTGGTCCGCATTAAAACTTCCACACTTAATATTAATGAAGCCACAATGGGTAAAATATTTATTAGCAACAGTTTATGAAATATATTGATTTCAAATTTTGGCAAAGGCCAACAATTTGGAGAGGAGGAGTAAGTCGGTTACAATGACAACAGCGTTCTACCGGTACTTATTTAATCGACCCCGAGAGGATGAAAGAGAAACTCGATCTCAGCAAAATTTGAACCCCGAACGTGAGGATAGGCGAAATGCCGTTAAGTATTTTGACCTGCACGTTAACGATTCAGTCAGCTCGCTGTCTTTACTGCATGAAATATATTGAGACCTGGTGTAGTTAGTCTTCTTAATTTCCATTGGAATTGTTGCTTTCAGCAGCTACGTGAAGATATACAGAATTTAGTCATGTTCAGAGCAATAGGCGTGTTTGCGACTGGAAGTACATAACCGTCTTAATAATTGCGTACAATGTTATTCATGAAGATAATTAAAATTATAATTGAAGGCTGTAGGCTGCGGTTCCAACAGATAACAATAAATATGCCGCATTTTCAATAATATTTGGAGCTCCAAATTCATTTTGTAAAAGAAACAATGCAGCGACAGAATAGCAGATGCTGAACTAATTGTTAACAACCACCCTAAGCGAGAAGAATTGTACAAGAATAGTGCTTTCAAAGGCGCCGTACGGACTTAGTTCTTCCTACCATGCGCACTCGAAGGAACTGATATATAATCGCTGGACCTGCTTGAAATAGCAACTAGGCCATTCTTTTGCCGAACCGCTAAATTACGGGGATATAAACACACCAGCATGGATTGTCAAGCGATGTTGGAGGGACAAACACAGACACACTAACACACACACACACACACACACGCACAAACGCACGCACACACACACACACACACACGAACGCACGCACGCACACACACACACATATGCGACGGGCTTCTTTCAGTTTCCGTCTACACAATTCACTCACAAGGTTTTGGTCTGCCCGAGGCTACAGTAGAAGACACTTCCCCAAGATGCCACGCAGTAGGACTGAATCCTGTGGTTGGTAAGCAAGCTACTTACCACTCAGCCACTCCCGCGCCTATATATATATATATTTATATATATATATATATATATATAT
>NC_068987.1:84373832-84375356 GCF_001194135.2 Octopus bimaculoides
TATATATATATTCGTCAATGGGTTCAGGTTTTCTTTTTGTATGTTACCGAATTCTACAATATTACATATCATATTATAATACAATTACTGTCATGCATTTTTTTCTTTTCAAACGAAGCGCATCAACTTTGAGGTACCCCATATTCAAATGCTACATATCTTCTCCATTTTATTGATCCCCGAAAGGATGAAAGGCAAAATCGACATCGACGTAATTTGAAATCACAACGTAATGATGGAATAAAAATGCCGCTAAGCATTCTTTTCCGTCGTGCTAACGTTTCTGGCAGCCAGCTCACAGCCTTCTACATGTTAACAACATTGATTTAAAAGTTTCGCCCAAGGCCAACAATTTCGAGGAACGGATAAGTCGTTTATATGGGCACCAGTTTTGAACTGGTATTCATTTGATCGATTCTGAAAGGACAAACGGTAAAGTCGGTGGAATTTGATCTCAGAGCGTAAAGACGGATAGAAATGCCGCTAAGCATTTTGTCCGGCGCGCCATCGATTCTGCAAGCTGGCCGCTTTCTTCGTAATAGCAAGTAATGATAACCGAGAATTCTGCTTCGCTATCAGTTAAAAATTGTATTCAAATGTGAAGAACAACGCTCGGTTCTTACTACTACTACTACTACTACTACTACTACTACTACTACTACTACTACTACTACTACTACTACTACTACTACTACATGGATTTAAAGATAGTGTAAAGCATAAAGTTACTTGTATTATTATATTGTATAATATTCTAAAATTGTAAAAAGTAAATCATTGCGTAAAAATCAATCTATGTTCGAATTTCATTGCCTAACACACACACATACACACACACACGCACACACAAACACACACACATACATGTTCATATATATGTATAAATGTGTGTCTGTGCGCGTGCGTGGGTGTCTACAATTGCATATGCAACATGCAAAAGAAATAATCTATCACTCGGAGATAGTTGTAGAAGACAGAATCAAAGTAAACTACGAGATGCAGTGAGACATATTTCAAATTCGATAAGATGCTTTTCGTGTGAGAACGTCTAAAATTTCTTTAAGTATTTGAACTTAGCGGAACTGGTAAGAATATGATAAGAAAGATCTCGACCGAATTACATGTGGAAATTCTTATCTACGCATAATCTTTTACTGTGGATTTAAAACGGTGGAGGACATATTAATGCCGTCGGGAAAGAATTAAGAGACTGTGCTGGAATATTTAAAACGATATTTGTAAATAATAAATAGATTCATGGACTTTATGGTGTAGAGTCTGAGTCAACATTATTTCTATTTGTTAAGCATTGGAGAAATGTATTTACAAGTTATAAGATATGCAATAACTCATGCTCCGTTCCTGTGTAATATTTATAGACACATGAATATTTACACACACACACACACACACACACACACACACACACACACACACACACATATATATATATATAAATATATATATGTATGTATGTATATATACATATATATGTGTGTGAGTATGTATATATATGTATGTATA
>NC_068987.1:84375927-84376757 GCF_001194135.2 Octopus bimaculoides
ATATCTGAATGCGTGTGTGTTTATGTAAGCTTATTTGTCTGCGCGCGTCGGCATCTGTATGTGTTTGTGTGTGTTAGAGAGACAGAGACACAGAGAGAGAGAGAGAGAGAAAGAGAGAGGGAGAGAGAGAGAGAGAGATAGATAGAGTGTGTGTGTAAATGTGTGTGTGTGTGTGTGTGTGTGTGTATGTGTATGTTGTGTACCATCGTATCAATTCAAAATTTCAATAAAATTGTATCATGAATAAAGATGAGAAAAACGGTAGATGCAAATACATGCACATATGCGTGTGTGTGTGTGTGTGTGTGTTTGTGTGTATTTATATTTGTATGTAACCTATATCCATATATGCATATGTATACATATACATATAAATACATACATATATATATGTGTATATATACGTGTGTTTGTATATATATTAAAATCTATACACGTTGCCGTTTCATTATGAGAATAACGCAGCTTGAAAAACAAAATGGAGAAATGCATATAATACAAAATAAAGAGAAGAATGTAATAAATATACTGAGATTGTGAAGACATGAATTGAAGAATAAGATAAAGAAGGAAAAAAAGTGGTTATAAGGAAATGGAATCGGCTAATCAGAAATTTAGCAAGCGGCACAGAGAATACACAGATTCACTTTAAGCGGTTCAGGAGATATGCACTAACAAAATGAAGACAGTAAGCATTATTATATGATGTATGCTGAAAAGAAAAGCAATGTGCTGGAGTAACGTGTAATAAAAGTAGAAAACATTGATAAATGAATATATGGCTCTGTATGTATATATGTATATATATATATATATATATATATATATAT
>NC_068987.1:84377065-84384610 GCF_001194135.2 Octopus bimaculoides
TATATATATACATATATATATATATATATGTATATTTGTATGTATATTGATAATATACAGACCTTTTCCTTTGCTAATAGGCATTTCTGGAATAAAAAGTGTAGTATTAGATATATTAGATACATTCTAATACACAAGGTTATACACACACAAACACACACACACATACACACACACACACACACACACACACAGACACACACACACACATATACGCATGCATGTATGTATGATTGCATGTATATAGGTATGTGTGAATGCACGTGTATATATAAAGTACCGGTTGATTACACCCATTGACTGTGTACATATGACTGTTGTTCATATTCATTTGTGTCTCTACCTATATGTGTACGTATATGTCGGTGTGTTGTGTTTGTGTAAGTGCATGTGAGCGGGTAGATATGTATGTCTGTATGTGTCTGTGCGTGCGTGTTTATGTGTACGCGTGTATATGTTGATGAACAAGACAGAAAAAAATTACTCATTGCAAATTGTGACAGTAAATATTTATTCTGCAGCTGACATTACTCTATCTATCTATCTATCTATCTATCTATCTATCTATCTATCTATCTATCTATCTATCTATCTATCTATCACTCTATCTATCTATCTATCTATCTATCTATCTATCTATCTATCTATCACTCTATCTATCTATCTATCTATCTATCTATCTATCTATCTATCTATCTATCTATCTATCTGTCTGTCTGTCTGTCTATCTGTCTACCTGTCTGTCTACCTGCCTGCCTGCTTGTCTATCTCTCTATCTGACTGACTGTCTGTCTCTGTCTATCTGTCTTCTGTCTCTTTCTCTCTCTCTTTCTCTCTCTCTCTCTCTCTCACGCGCGCACGAGGTTATAGTAGAAACACTTCCTGAAGGTGCAACGCAGTGGAAATGAACCTAGAGCCCTGCGGTGGGGTAGCAATCTTCTTACCGCATAATAATGCCTAACTATGTACATGCATTCATACAACCACACATATGCATATATGCATATATACAGATTTAAATACGTACATATAAATATATACATAAATGCATCAATACATACTCCATATATACATACATACATACTACGTACATATATATATATATATATATATATACATATATGTGTGCGTGTGTGTGTGTGTGAATGCGTGTGTGTGCATATGCATATCTGTGTATGTGCGTGTGTATGCGTGTATGCGTTATATACATTTACAAATATGTACGACTTGATATTTTCCGCGAAACAACTTTGCCATTTGTAAATGAATATTTACCACGATTTGCAGGAAGATCTAGATGCATACAGGAATTATAGATGAAGATAAAAATTCGTGGGTTCGCAGTCCCCACGGGGTGAAACAGACTGGAGTCAAGAAAAGAAATATGGAGACATTGAAATTAGTTGAAGCAAATGCCGTGTAAATATGATTGTCTCAGTTACAGAATTGTTGTCAATTTTTTCCTTTCTACTTCGCTCTGCTTTTTTCGTTCAGTGCCACATTAATATCGTGTTTTCCCACATTATATTATATATAAACATACATATTGACACCCATCTTTTCAACTTGCATATACACACACACACATACACACACACGCACGCACGCACACACACACACACACACACACACACACACACACATACATATATATATATATATATATATATATATATATATATATATATATATATATATATATATATATATATATATATATATAGCTAGCTAGCTAGATAGATAGATGCATATAGACATGCACACACACACATCTATATCTATATATAATGAAGGCGCGTAGCTTAGTGGTTAGGGCATTCGGCTTATAATCTTAAGGTCGTGAGTTCAATTCCTGGCGACGCGGTGTCCTTCAGGAGGATACTTTATTTCACGTTGCTGCAGTCCACTTAGCTGTCAAAAATCAGCAGTACCTGTATTTCAAAGAGCCGGCCTTGTCACACTTTGTGTCACACTGAATCTCCTATGTGAACTACGTTTGGGGTACATTGTCATTGGAGTGCTCAGCCACTTGCACGTTAATTTCACGAGCAAGCTCTTCCGTTGATTGTATCAGCAGGGACCCTCATCGTCGTAACCGACGGAGTGCTCTTATAAATAGATAGACAGATAGCTAGCTAGCTAGCTGGATAGATAGATAGATAGATAGATAGATAGATAGATAGATAGATAGATAGATAAATAGATAGAAATATAGATAGATATATAGATAGATAGATAGATAGATAGATAGATATACACATATGCTCATATATGTATGTATGTTATTTATATTCTTCTTGTATAAATCATAACTACTTAAATTTGCTGACAGCTTCAGAATTATTTTAATGGAAGATAGAAATCCTTAACTATTCCATTGCGTTAGATTTTATTTCTGAAGCATCCTAGTGGTATTTATATATTCTATACATTAAACGATATTTAGAAAATAAATTAATCGCGGTGTGTATTATTTACAACTGAGTACGTCATTTGAAGTCGTGAATTTACTTTTTGGCTGTATGATTTTCATGAATAATAAATTTTACTGACAACGATATTCAAATGTAGATCGCCATTAATTCTTGAGCGAAACTATTTGTCACGTTGTATTGTATATTCTTATGGAGTATTTGGAAAAGGAAAAACATGGGCTTTTATTAATTTAAATGTAAAAGAGTTTAAATGCAAGATGAGTGAAATAACCTTTTTCTTTTTACTTGGCATTTGAAGTAGTAAAGTGTTTGTTAATTTGAACTTTTAGTGAAGAATTATAACTTGTTTAGATTTCAGAAAGCTCCTACGTAAAATTAAATTCCATTAGTTTCAGACAATTACGTGATATGTCTTTGCAACATACGTGATGCCAGCTAAACATGATTATTCTTGGAAGACATTAAAGCCTAGAATATTGGTTTCACATTTTGGCACAATGATAGCAATTTTTATGTGAGTAATCAACTGGTACTTATTTTCTGGACCATAGGGGAGAAAAACAAAGATAATCCCGGCAGAATTTGATCTCGGAACAGTAAAGACAAACGAAATGCTGCTATATATTCCGCCCGGCATGCTAACGTTTCTGCCAGTTCAGAGACTTTATGGAGCCTAGAATATTACCTGGGAAAATACCGAAATCCCGTGTT
Source organism: Octopus bimaculoides (assembly GCF_001194135.2). Taxonomy (NCBI): domain Eukaryota; kingdom Metazoa; phylum Mollusca; class Cephalopoda; order Octopoda; family Octopodidae; genus Octopus; species Octopus bimaculoides. The sequence continues at coordinate 84,380,212 of NC_068987.1, forward strand.
CTCGAAGCAAGATATGGAGACGCTTTACTTACATTTTCTATTCCTGTTCGTCTAAGCCAGTGGTTCCAAACCTTTTCACAGAGGTTCCCAACTCTTTTATTAAAATGAGTTTTCCCACTGACCCCTTTTAATATGCTTATCCTTATGTATGTATGTATGTATGTATGTATGTATGTATTATGTATATATACATCACGCTTCCTCCTTGACTCTCTCGTTGCTCACACGTGACCAACAGCCATCCATCTTTCTTTCTTCCACTTCCTTCCTAAAGACAAGACGTGCTTTTATCTGTCACTTCTAACAGCTCGTTTTTTCCAGCGTTCACAGCTTCACATCCACTTGGTTTAACAGCCCTCACCGTTTGTTTTTACTGTTTTGTTCTCACTGTCCTGCTTTTGCTACTACTGTAACCCTCCGCAAAAATCCCAAAAAATCCCAAAATCCCAAACTCCATTTGACTGAAACTACCTGACTACAATTATCGAACAAATATGTGTGTATGTATGTTCTTGGGCATGCGAGTGTGTGTGGATCTGCCGAGATTTTTAAACGTGTGGGTATAATAGTAATATCTTTGTTGGAAATGGTCTGATCTCATGTCGTTACAGGTCTCTGAAGCACGGATTGTTTGCACAATGCATTAGTAAGCAATGTTCTTAGTTAAACAGTCGAGAGAATAGTTAAAGAACATTATAACAGCTGAAACAGTGCACCATTCAAAATGAATTACTGTTCTTTCACGATAAAAAGCAGTTTAAACGTAATAAAGTATAAATAAATGCAATAAAACATAAAATTTATGTCATTAGACTCGCTCGTGAGGAATGATTCCTCGGTGATTCTGGTCAATCAGGCAAAACGTCTATGATCGATTAAATTTTGGCAAAATGTTCAAGCACGTATGTATATTGCTATTGTGAAATGCTCAATAAAGATGATACAGTTCGAGACTAGGAGATGAGTGGTAATGAAAAATATTGAACTTACTGAATTCGCTGGATCTTCAACTTGGTGCCATGGGTTCATAATGAGACACGACCTAAGCGTGTAAGTAAAGACTGGGATTGGGGAAAAAAAAAAAAAAGATTGTGATTAAGTACAAAGTGAAAATCGCGGAACATTTGAGTTATGTGATCATTGAAGAGTAGGAAACATTTTAATAATCAAGGTTAATAATGCGGCGAACGAGCAGAATCAATAGACAGAATCATAAAATGCTTAACAACATTTCGTCCGTCTTTACGTTCTGAGTTCAAATTCATCGAGGTTGCATTTCCCTTTCATCATTTCGAGATCGATAAAATAAGTGCCTCATGAGTACTGAGGTCGATGTGATCGTCTTAGCCACTCTCCCGAAATTTCTGGCCTTGTGCAAAATTTGAAACCAATAATTACAGGTAATAAGTAATTTCGCTGAATTATCGCTAACATGCGATATGCTGCGAGACTAAAACCTTTGAGAATAAACCGCTAAATTGTAACTGTAAAAATCATGAATGCAACAGAGTTCATTGGGTTGTAAACCTAGTCATTTTATTGCATTTGTCTGCTGTTTTCATTCTAGAAAACTCCTCCTGTTACAAATTTGTTACAGAAAATGTATATCATATGAAATTGTGTCGTTCAGTGTAATATTGTAATCGGGGAAAATAAATAAATGCAAAATGGTAATCTGCTTATGGAATATAAAAAGTATGTTACGAATCACGTGCGTCTCAACACTTAAATAAATCAATATTACTACTGTGGGAGATCAAATCCAATTTTATAAATCAGAATTATTAAATAAAAAAAAGAAAGACAATTAACAATTGAGCAAGTATTCATTCCCGCATCTTCACAGAGACCAGCAGTGGACGTTTCCGTAGACAAGACTGTTAAAAATTTACTAACCACCAAAAGACGTAGCATTACACATGCATCTCATGGGGTGAAGTCATCATCAGACGTTATAGGAGTACCAGTACTAGCCAAAGCATTTAAAATGTTTAACCCATAAAGGGCTGGGATTTGCACATGGACTGCTGAGCACATTTTATGAAAATGAGACTACCATACTCTTTACTCTTTTACTTGTTTCAGTCGCTTGACTGTGGCCATGCTGGAGCACCGCCTTTAGACGAGCAAATCGACCCCAGGACTTATTCTTTGTAAGCCTGGTACTTATTCTATCGGTCTATTTTGCCGAACCGCTAAGTTACGGGGAGGTAAGCACACCAGCATCGGTTGTCAAGCGATGTTAGGGGGACAAACACAGACACACATATATATATATATATACATACATATATACGACGGGCTTCTTTCAGTTTCCGTCTACCACATCCACTCAAAATGCTTCGGTCGTCCCAAGGCTATAGTAGAAGACGCTTGCCCAAGATGCCACGCAGTGGGACTGAACCCGGAACCATGTGGTTGGTAAGCAGGCTACTTACCACATAGCCACTTCTACGCATATGCAAACATAAGAAACAAAAAATAGTTAAAATATCTTCTTAGTATATAATGATGGCAAGTTTTACATCATCTGAAAAGTCATTAGTTCAACTATAAGTCCTCTGCATTCTGGAGGGTATCGGAGTGTTTGAGTGACGTTAAACCCTAACAAACGCCCATAAATTAAATGCATCTATTTGGGTCACGATCGTGGCCCGTCGCACTTGATATGTTAATCAGGAATATGTTTGGTAATACGAAACCCGCACATCTCTATAAAAGGATTGATAACCAGCGGAATTAAAAGAGGTTTATGGTAGAGTAGGTAAGAGAGAAAATCAATAATTCTTTGAACTATTGGCGCAAGGACTAAAATGTTGTTATGGAAGGAATAAGCCAATTACATCAAGCTTAGTACTTGACTGGAGCTTATTTCTTCAATCTTGAAATGGTGAAAGGCATAGTCGACCTCAGCCAAATTTGAACTCAAAATGTAATGAGGCAGAAGATAAGCTACTAACCATTTTTACCGATGTACTAACGATTCTGTTGGCTCACTTAAAGAATTTGAACCAACTGTGACATTCTGGAGAAACATACCTCACATTAAATTCTGGAAAGTTTTCTTCTTCTTCTTCTTCTTCTTCTTCTTCTTCTTCTTCTTCTTCTTCTTCTTCTTCTTCTTCTTCTTCTTCTTTCTCTCTCTCTCTCTCTCTCTCTCTCTCCCTCTCTCTCTCGCTATCTCTTTCTTTCTCGTGTGCACCCGTTTTCTCCTTCTTTGTATAACTGGCTCAGGAGCACCATTTACCGCCTCAGAATTTTGTGGACGACATCTGACTAAGGAGGTCGCCTGGACTTGACAATATCTCTATAATGTCTGCATGGACCGTTGATAGCAAGCACGCCCGAATGTGATATACTAAACTGTTTTGCACTTAATCAGATATTTTCCCGAACAAATCTTTGATAATATGTTCATAAAAGCTTAGAAAAAATAAATATCCAGCAAAACGACTGTTTCTATGCATAAACATTGAGAGAAAATAACAGATACATCACGTCTATTTATGCGAAAAACATACATTCAATAAAACATATACTTACATGACGATAGCAAATGTAAACGTGGATATAGATACGTTTTCCAAAATATGATTAATTATAGGATGCGTCTTATTACATGTCGTATATTACGAGCCTTGAAACACAGTAAATAGATTAGTAACCAGCGAAGATAATTGATGCAAGCCAGTCTAGATATGTTATTGAAACAAATATACGTAGGCGCTACAAAACAACTCTTGGTAATATATTTATCCGTTGATAGAAAAGATTAGGATGTGACCTCGGAAGAAAGCACTGAAATATTGAAATATTGAACGGCTCAATCATTTATCTTACCAGCAAAACAGACAACAGGAAACAATTTGTTTATATTTGCTTGAGGCTTTAGAATATATGCTAAAATGAAGGTTACTTTAATACAATTGAATTTATCAACATATGCTGCTCAACGAAATAACAATTTAAACACACGTATACATACATTTACATGTACATAAATATACGTATGTGTATATACACACATACATATATTAGATTAAAGCAATACTTGTGACGTTGTAGCTCCTCTCTCCAATTCTAAGTACTTCGTCACACAACAGATATCTCTTTTTCTCTTTTACTTGTTTCACTAATTTGACTGCGGCCATGCTGGAGTACCACATTTAGTCGAGCAAATCAACTCCAAGACTTATCCATAGTATTCTATCGGTCTCTTTCACTGAACCGCTAGTTACGGGGACGTACTTATTCTATTGGTTCTTTCTTCTGAACCGCTAAGTTACGGGGACGTAAACACACCACCATCGGTTGTCAAGCGATGCTGAGGTGACAAACACAGACACACAAACATATACACACACATGCATATATATATATATATATATATATATATATA
>NC_068987.1:84384740-84386052 GCF_001194135.2 Octopus bimaculoides
ATATATACGACGGGCTTCTTTCACTTTCCGTCTACCAAATCCACTCACAAGGCTTTGGTCGGCCCAAGGCTATAGTAGAAGACACTAGCCCAAGGTGCCACGCAGTAGGAATGAACCCGGAACCATGTGATTGGTAAGCAAGCTATTTACCACACAGCCACTCCTGCGCCTTGATATAAACAATTTTAAAGCAAAACGCAATCAAATTTTCCTACTTTTCCATCCCAAATCTTGCCATAATTACGAGAAATCCAACATCTTTACGACAGACACTAAGCGTATCGACCTTTTAAACACTACAGCTGTTCCAATGCTTTCTCATGACTCGTAAATTCAAGCGCTTAACTACAAACACTATTTACTAATGCATTATACTAGCAAAACATACTTTAATGAAGCGTATGAGATGAGATCGTTTCCAAAAAATATATTACACTCATATTCACACATTTAAAATATCCCAAAACACAGTCGCGCGCGCACACGCACATATACGCACGCACACACATGCGCACGCACACATACAACACCGTACATACACAATTTTTTTTTCGATTATGGCAGGTAGTTCATTATAGTTTCAATCGTATATCTGTTGAATGTACTATGAAACGCTTCGGTGAGTAAAGATTGTGGGGTTGATATATATGTATATATGCTACAATTAATTAATTGAAACCGACTGACTTTCCTTCTGTTCCACATGTTTTTAAAGAGAAACACGTTCACACATAAACAGAGAGAGAAAGGGAGAGAGAGTGAGAGAGAGAGGTGGGGACGGAAAGAGGCAGACACCATTAAAATGCATTAAATGACCCCCAACTGCTACGAACACATCCCCTTTTCACATACGCATAAAGAAAACAAACACATTCAAATAGAGAAAGCGAAAATCGTGTTTGTAGTCATCATGAACGTTTAAAATATCCTGATGTTTCTCACTTTCTCCCTCTTTCTATATCTTTCTCTCTCTCCATCCCTCTCTTTTGTTCCTCTGTTTTTGTATTCACTGCGCCAAAATTCTTCACTGTCAGTTCTACTTCGTCAAAGTTCTACAGAAATTCATTGCGAAAAAAAAAAAAATCTTTCTTTTCCACGTTTCATTCACTTGCCATCACATACAAGATTCACACCTACACTACTGAGTGAAATTTCTGTCCAATGATTACAAAAAAAGAGAGGAAAATAATGAAATTCCGTTTTAGTGATTTCTAGCAGCAACAAACCCGACCAAGGTTGCCTTTAACAGCTTTTACATTGATGCAGACATTCAGTAAGTGTGGTAAGAAGCTTGCTTACCAACAACACAGTT
>NC_068987.1:84387375-84390767 GCF_001194135.2 Octopus bimaculoides
TTACACGCTTGTTTATTCCGGTAACGTAAAAATCTGGAGTTCTGGAGCTGATGAAGTCTTTGAACATACTTTTTGAACTCTTTCTCTCGCAGGGAACAATCAAGGGGCTTGGAAAAGTGACAGTCAATTGGAGAAAGGTCCGGGGAATAAGCTGGGTGGGGAAGAACTTCGTAGCCAAGATCCCTTATCTTCTGGAGCGTCATTAGTGAAAGGTGTGGTCGAGCATCGTCCTGAAGAATGATTAATCCTCTTCTGTTGACCAGCATGGGACAGAGGAGTAGCAGCTTTTCGTTCATTTTGGCAATTTCATGGCAATATGCTTCTGCAGTAATGGTTTTCCCGGGTTTTAAAACGTTATGGTGGGTGAGTCCAGCAGTACACCACGAAACGGTCACCATAACCTTCTTTTTGAAGAGCTCGGGTTTAGGGAAAGTTTTCAGTGCTTCATTTTGGTCCAATTTCTGCGGAGAATGTTTTTACTATTATTGCATAGATTCCACTCTCCATCGCAACTTACAATACGGTCGAGAAATGGATCAATCTGGTTACAGAGAAGAAACGACGACCAAATTTCATATCTGCCCTTTCTCTGATTTTCATTCAAATCGTGTGGTATTCATTTGTCTAGCGTTTTTGATTTTCCGGTCGCATACAAATGGTTGCAGGCAGTTTTCTGGCTCACTTGAAATACTTTTGCCAGCTCTTGAGTAGTTTTACGTGGATCTTTCTCAATGACGGTCTTTAATTGACCGTTATCGATGATACATGGGCGTCCACTACGCTCATAATCTTCAAGGCTCAGGTCTCTACCTTGAAATCGCTTAAACCATTTTTCGAGCTGACCACTCGCTGGCCATTTCCTCACCAAACCTTTCGTTGATATCGCGCGCAGTTTCAGCTGATTTACGTACGTTTTTGAAGTTGAATAGCAAAATTGTTGGGATATCGTGCTTTGCCAGTTCCATTTCATTTGATTGTAACAAGTTTCATTTACCCATAAAGGGCAAAACAAAGAGGAACAAATACATGTAAGACAGTACAAAATAAACAAGACTGTACAAACAAAAGACACAAAAGTTGGGAAAAACGAATGAAAAAGGATAAGAGAAAATTCATGGAAGGGTAGAATGACGCCACTCGAACCCCACACCGAGCGACGTCATTGCGTCAATGTAACACGTATATGTTCTGTTTCTCTTTTAGAAAAATGTTTTTCACAATAACATTATGGAAATTCAAAAATTTACTATCTAAAATTCACTAGTTCTGCCAGTTGATCGTATTCAATGACTGAGGGCAGTGAATCACTCACCACCTCCAGCCCCAACGGATTCACATCCGACCCAGATGTTTCCCTCAATTTTAGGTAATTTTCTTTATCCATTAGTACACATCTCATATCAACGGGGGAATCCCCCTTCAGACAATTTCACCTTAATTGTTGATTTCAGTTTTTGTTATAGTTTTTATAGTTCATCCTGAGTGGCAGCCATTATGGCTGCCATCAACCACTCTTATTTCTGGCGGGGTCCTTCCGATCTTTATTCTTGCATTCCTTCTTCCCATGTAGGTCACAGAAGTATTAAGTCTGCTGACCATAGCACTGTTGTGCCTCCTCGGTGGCGAGCCACACCCCAATCATGCCGAATTTTCTTCCCCTGTTGATAAAAGTTGCCGCCTCCATTTCTGATAGCAGGCAACTTTCAATGTCCTTCTCAGTCGCTATTTCGATTTTCTTCGACGTAGTCGCTTGCGTTCTATATACTATCGTTCTTCTCTTTTCCTTTTTTGTGGGAAGCTTTCTGTCGGAGGTACCACCTCCAGCGCTATTCCTTCTTTCTTGATGAACTGTTGGCATGCATCCAGTGTATTCTCGTTTATCTGCAGCATCCTCACCTCCAACAAGGCACCAACATTCTTACCGATTCCTACGACAGCCGCATAGTTTGGTTTGGTGTCTACCTCCATAATGAGATGTAGACCAATTTTTGCTCCTGAATGGGGAATAGAAAAACAGGCCCGCAAGCGAAACAGCACCAATAATCAGCAACAGTAACATTATTCAATGGAATACACTGATAAGCATAAAACCCTGAAACAAAATCACGACTAACTCAATCAGAGGTGATTGGAACAACGATGAAAATGTTAAATCATTGATGCATTTGGGCAAGTCTGTATAATCAGACAATTTTTTGTTTAAATGTTTAAAAAAAATTTCAAAACTCTGTTAAATCCAGTACAAATTCTCCAGGGTCCAGAACATTGCTTACTTTTTACTCAACCCGATATATATATATACATACATATATATATATATATATATATATTTATTTAAATGCTTATATTTTGTGCATCTTTGTATGTGTCCCCACACTACACCGCTTGACAACCATAATTAGTTTGTTTACGTCCCCGTAACCTAGCGGTTCAGCCTAAAGGACCCATAAAATATGCGGGGATCTATTCGTTCAATTAAATATTCTTCAAGGTGCTACCCCATGAAGGCTGCGGTCTAATGGCTGAAGTGAGTAAAAAGTACAAAAGATAATTCATTTCAGAAGCCTCGTTTGCCCAGATAAACTTTTGGTGGGGCCTCTTTCCTTGTTTGACAAAATAAAAAGGATTAATCCTTCCAATAAGTAAAACTACATTATATTACCTGTCGAATAGGATAACTCTGCCTGTTGGATGCTGGCGTCAGATCTATACTTTTGAAAGCAAAAATGAACTTTGGATTATATAATATTCGAAAAAAACGCGTCATGTTCAGGCTGGAGAATGTTTCGTCAAAGGGCTTTTGAGATAAACTGGTTTAGACCATATATTAAGAAAAATGACATTATATTTCTGGCTAGCATGAGTTTATTTTTCAGTTCATAAAATTTGCCAATTAATCTAACAAATTACACAACACTCACAACTGTTCGCGTATTCAATCATGACGATTAAACAAGTTTATGATCAAAGGAACATTATACATAGTTTATCAATTTAAATTTATTTTCCTCAATCTAGAACGAATGAATTTAGATTTTAATCCCAAATGAATCGAATAGAAAAATATGAGTATTATAAAACCGAATATTTTTATGACTTTCTATTTATCTAAGATTTGTCTCTGATCAGGGAAGGGTCGAATAGTTACGTTAGATGAGATTACGTAATCAAATATTCAAGTGATAATTCTATGAAAAAAAAATAACCCCCTCAAAAAAAAAAATCAGAAAGAAAATATAAACAATTCAACAATGGTTTTAAATTCGTATCCTTAATTTTTATAATTAAATTTGTGCCGCAATTTAATCACTGTTTATTCAAATATCTTCCTTTGAAGAATTTAGTACATAACGCGCATCAATACAGTGCTAATATATACATACATATATATA
>NC_068987.1:84391106-84392382 GCF_001194135.2 Octopus bimaculoides
ATATATATACACATATATATATACACACACACATATACATATGTAAATATCTGTGTAAGTATGTAAGCATATATATAAATCCATGCTCACATATATATAATATATATGTGTATGTGTACATAAGGTGAGCGTATCCTTCAATGGTGGTGTATTTCGTATGAGCATTTCGTATATGGACCTATGTCGTTGATTATTAAGTATATAAAAAAATAATTAATTTAGATATATTACTTGTGGATACACATTGTTCGCATTATAGCATCGACCTATTCATCACTCATCAGAAATCACTGAAGAACATAGTAAATCGGAAATGCACATATATATATATATATCAACTCGTTTATACACTACGCTCTCGGCGTATCGCGATTCACTTAGCGTATCACCCGTCGCGGTTCACCTATCGCGGTTTATTATTTAAGCTTACGTCGATTCCTCTGTGGTGTTGTTTTGAATTTATAATAAAATAAATATATACAAATTACAAAGATAAAAAAAAATGATAAAAATATACAGTTTAATATTACTTCTATTTCGTGGATTTTCACCTATTGGAAAGTAACGCCTGCGATAGTCGGGTTTGGGAAGTAACGCCTGCGATAGTCGGGTTTGGGAAGCAACGCCCGCGATAGTCGAGGGATTACTATGTATAAATACATATGGACATGTGTACAAAATGTTTCATCGCTCTATGTATTTTCCACACATGCGCACCCAAATGCATTCTCACACATACACACACTCATGCATATATATATAAACATGTATCTATATACACACATATACATACACATACATACACATGTATATACATACATATATATATATACCTTCTATCGTTTATCGTTTAGCGTTTAATTGTTTCAGTCACTGAACTACAGCCAGCTGGGGCACCACCTTGTAGAGTAACGGCCCAAAATTTGAGATATAAGTTAAGCTGGCGCAGACAAAACAGCACCGGTTGTTATCTGGTGGTGGTAAAAACCGAAAAGAAATACATAGAAAGAAATACAAATAAATACAAATATACATAGTGTAACATATATGTGTGTGTGTATGCGTGTGCACGTGTGTGTGTATGTATTTATGTATCTATGTATATCTATTTGTATATGTATATATATATATTTGTATATGTATGTCTATGTATGGGTCTATCTATCTACCTATCTATCTATCTATCGATCTATCTATCTATCTATCTGTCTTGCTGTCTGTCCCCCCCTCTCTCTACAGGCACACAAATATATATATATATATATATATATATATA
>NC_068987.1:84393780-84396066 GCF_001194135.2 Octopus bimaculoides
TATATATATATATGAATATATATATGTGTGTGTGTGTGTGTGTGTGTGTGTGTGCGTGTTCATATATACGTACATATATATTATATGATATGATATGGTATTTTCTTATATTATATTTTTTCGTCTTAGCTTTTCATTTGGGTTTTCATTTAATCATTTAAAATAATATCAAAAGAATGGGGAATTGTTTATTTTTCATGATGGTTCTGCATTCTTTTTGTTTCACTCTGCTTCATTTTCCAACGGTTTTATGGAATAGCTCGTCGTTTGATAATCAATTCTTATGGTATAAAATTAATTACATTCTCACACATACAGCCCCACATATCAACTCAATTATGGATATGTGATATATGATCTGTGTGTGTGTGTGTGTGTGTGTGTGTGTGTGTGTGCGTGAGAGTGCCTGAGTGTCTGTATGTATGAACACACACACATATATATATATATATATATATATAAACTAACGCACGCTAACATAGAGATGTTTGTTTATACATATATATACATGCATATATATTATATAATATATATATGTATATATATATATAGATAGACAAATATATAGATAAATAGGGAGATAGATAGATAGACAGACAGAGAGTGAGTCAGACAGACAGACAGATAGATGTATAGATAGATATACATATATGGATACAATTATATATATCTATCTAAGTATATATATATATATATATATATATATATATATATATATATATATATATATATATATCGAGAGAGAGAGAGGGAGAGTGAGAAATAAAAAAAAGACAGAGATAGATAGATATATAGCCTCTCTATATTTAGAAATATATTTACATGTATACGTATATAAATAAATATATACATATACATACATGCATACATACATATATCTATATATTCATAATATTTATATATTTATATGTAAGTATTTGTTTGTGTATGTACAACTTATAATACCACCCACAAGATTGTTATCAATTCATAAATGTAACGATTCATGTTATAATCAAATGTTTTATTTCTCAGCAGCCATTATTTTGCCAATAAAAGCTTTTATACCTTATCACGAATATCACTATAGTAAAATATCCAAAATAAATAAATAAACAAATAACAACAACAACGGCAACACCAGCAGGAACAAAGATGATGACGACGGCGATCATGATGATTATTTTGATGATGATCATGATGATGATAAAAATAATGATAGTAATAATAATGATAATAACTGTGATAGTAACTACAACGGTGGTAACAACAATAATAATTATAACAATTATAATACCAATATTTACTTTTTTTAGTTACAAGAATTAGAAGACTCTAAATATAATGCAAGAATTGTCAGTTGCAAGGTTTCGAAAACTTACAATTAAATGCAATGGGAGTTGAACGGGGTCCTACTAATTATTTTGCCTTGGAGCAAAGGAGATATATGTAGATAATGAGAAATGAGAAGGGCGTAAGTCGTTATACAAGTTTGGTTTATAAATTATAAAAACAGAGAAATGGGATAAACGCAACATATTATTCATATAATTATGGTATGATATGATATGATATAATATAATATAATATAATATAATATAATATAATATAATATAGAGCCTATTTAGGTTTCTCACGCACAAAGTAGCAGGAAACAATTGTTATATTTATGGTTACTGTTGCTGAAGGTGGGGCCACATGCATCTAAGGGGGAATTCTAGCATTTACCGAGTAGGTTTGTGTCTGGATACACGAATGTAATCAAGATAGCCATCAGCAATCAAGGCATATTAGCATTGTGATTTACCATCAAAAATGTGGGATTGTGTCTTTCAGATCTTCAAGTTATCACCTTTCGAAACACAGTGAATTTGAAATCGTTCTTCTTCTCGTTGTCGGCGATGTCAGTGTCCTACGCAAGAGAATCATGATATTGTTTATGAGGAAAGAGATACTCAGACATACATACAGGCACTAACATACACACAGATGTACAGATGCACAGATGCACAGATCTGTACATCTGTGCATACACACAGATGAACAGATGTACAGATGTACAGACGCGCATACATGTATACTGTACCTAGAAATATACATACATAACGATATATAGACGGTTCAATATATAATGTATTGATAGAATAGTTTTTTAACAACCAGAATGTTTCCGGAATGCGAAATATGACCTCGAATTGTCTCGCAAAAAATATCAGGAAGACATATAAAACTTTTTAAAAACTAAACTGTAAATGTGTTGCGTAATCTTTATTTCTAAAAGCATATTTAAACGTATTATCATATATA
>NC_068987.1:84396105-84397521 GCF_001194135.2 Octopus bimaculoides
ATATATATATATATATATATATATATATATATATATATATATATATATCGGAGACCCCCTTCGGTCACGAATGGCCATGGGATTGCATCTGGAAAGTTACCCTCAGGGGCACAAGTCCGGGCAAGTTTGGTTAAGGAAAACCAGCAGTCACCCATGCATACCAACCTCCCCCTCTCCACGCCACCGATGTTATCCAAGTGAAAGGCAAGGGCCTATACATCTTGGCACCAGTGACGTCGCAACTCATTTCTACAGGTGAGTGAACTGGAGCAACGTGAAATAAAGTGTCTTGCTCAAGAACACAACACATAAACTGGTGCGAGAATCGAACTCACAACCTCACGATCAAGCCCACGTGCATGTGGGTGTAAGTGTGTGTACTAATATATTCAATGATAACTTGCATATTTATTTTAGAAGCTTTCAATAGATTGGAATACAAATATGCTAATCTCTTTTGTTTATGTCTCAAGAGAACAGCTTCTCCTTTACGACGACTATATGTTCATAACACTCGATTCATTAATGCAGGGGATGCTAGGATACTAATATTTCGCCATAGTACACGGATCAGCGAACATTTTGTTCACCAAAATTATATAGAAGGCCACCGGCTCTGGTTCAACAATTCGAGTACTTATGACTGACAAGACACACGTTAATTATTTCTTCCTATCGACTAACAACTTAAAAAATAAAGCAAAAATAAAAATTTAAAAACCTCAAAACAGACCAACAATAAACGGCAGTGATTTCCTGCCTGGAGATGAAGCCAGATAGTATTATGAAGACATGAGGAAATGCGATTTTGTGAATTGCAGGATAATTTTTATGACGTCATTTACATATGTAAATACACATTTCAGTCTTCTCCCAGTCTTTATACATTGAGGTAACACAACAGCGACCAGCTTATTCCCGTTCGAATCTGCCGGAACGTGTTTAGAATAAATATGTTAGTTATCATTTCGAATCTCACTGTACAAAGTTACAATGACGATTTATTATAAGTTGCCAGATATCAGCATGCATCAGTGAACGAAGTGTTTACTGCCGTCATAAGCAAACGATCGACTCTTGCTAGATTCATCGCTCCGATAACTTTCGCCTGTTCGCAGGGCAAATGATGACTTATATCCACGCGCGTGTGTGCGTGCCTGGATTTGTGTGTGCGTGTATACGTGAGTGTGTGTGTATGTGTGTGTACAGGAGAGAGCGAGAAAAATAGGGAGAGTGTATGGTTGTGTGTGAGAGTTACACGCGCAGAGAGAGACACAGAGAAAGAGACAGAGACAGAGAGAGGCAGAGAAAGAAAGAAAGAAAGAAAGAAAGAAAGAAAGAAAGAAAGAAAGAAAGAAAGAAAGAAAGAAAGAAAGAAAGAGAGAGAAGGAGAGAGAGAGAGAGAGCGAGATAGAG
>NC_068987.1:84397569-84398492 GCF_001194135.2 Octopus bimaculoides
GAGAGAGAGAGAGAGAGAGAGAGAGAGAGAGAGAGAGAGAGAGTCCTTACATGCAAATCATAATTGAAAAATATTACTCCGATGCCAAACAGTAAATATTACATTACAGAATTGGAAAAGGCTTTACAAACTTTACAAACAACCGATCATGAGACAACCACTAGTATTGAGAACAATGCATAAGTATGCATAATGAGTGAACTCGCCGAATAAACAATAAAAATGGATGTGGCTGGACGATTACTTTTCGAAATAACAAGAAGCTCTTGGATGATCGCAATTAACCGTGATGATAGAGTATGTTAGCAATCAGTCAATTGAAATCGTAATTAAAACTTAGATAGTGTAAATCGTTTACACACGTAGAAGCGGGGCAGAAAAATATAGAGAATAGAAAAAAAAAACTTAATTAGAAATGTAAAAATAATTGATAAAAATTACAATTATAATGGAAAATTCATAAATCAAAGGCAAATTATAAACCAAGGGCAAATGAGAATCACAGCAATATAAATAAATTAACTAATTAATTAATTAATAATTAATGTACGGATTTTAATTTATTTCATCATTGACGCCTTCTTATATGCGCATGTGTATGTATATGCAGGTGGGCTTCTATGCATGTATCTATATACATATATATATGTATGTGTGTGTGTGTGTGTGTGAGTGTGTGTGTGTGTGTGTGTGTATGCATGCATGTAACTGTATATTCATGTATGATGATGGATTCTTTTGCTATATCTAAGTATAGTGTGAAAGTTACCCATCATATTTAAAATGACATTTTATTGTTTATTATTGGCTGTTTCTCATTCCACATGATTTTACTGTACAATTTTTTCTACACACAACTCTCTCTGTCTCTCCCTCTCCCTCTATCTATCTATATATCTATATCTATATATATATATATATAT
>NC_068987.1:84399217-84399451 GCF_001194135.2 Octopus bimaculoides
TAGATGAAGAGGGGAGGGGAGTTGAGTCCATGTGGCGCAAAGGAGCGGAGAGAGAAGAGTAATCCCTGTTCACGGCGCAAACGGGAGTCCGGATGGCCCCTGTGCATGGACAATCCAAACACAGACAGGTGTTGCTGCAAGGAGTGGCCGGCGGAACGGAAGGGGCGTGACACCGGGGTGTCATTGGCAACGTTGATGTCTCGGAGGTGTTCCGCGAATCGGTCGGCCAGGCGG
>NC_068987.1:84401286-84405487 GCF_001194135.2 Octopus bimaculoides
TATATATACACACAGACAGACAGACATACAAACATATATATATACACAGACAGACAGACAGACATATAAATACACAGACAGACAGACATACAGACACAGATAGATAGATAGATAGATAGATAGATAGATAGATAGATAGATAGATAGATAGACGGATGCATAGAGGTATTTACACGTATAAACACAAACTTGTTACCAAATGAAATATACTTGAGGAATATTCGACCACGTAATTATGTCATTCAGCCTTTTGGGCGGAGAAAATTTTTCGCTGTAGAGAAATAGGTGCACGTACATACCAACACGTATAGAATTACGGGTACGTTCGAATTAAACAATTTAATACACACTTGACCTCCACTTTAGTATGTGTGTTTACCGAATTGAAGCTAGAACAATGTGATTTCTCCAAACTTTATCGCTTGGCCATATTTGAGATTTTCACCGGATATTAAGAAGCAACGTTAGTTACCTGCACCATTGATACCGTCAATAGATTAGTTCGTAATATATTTGACGTTATCATGGAATATTGTAAATACAAAATATGCCATGTGGGAGTCATGGTCAAGATCTGGTATCAAAACATTCTGTCTCTTAATACACGCACAGATACAAACACACACACACACACACATATTCTTTTATTCTTTTACATGTATTAGTCATTTGTTGCGTCCATGTGGGAGCACCGCCTTAAAGGGTTTTAGTGGAAGAAATCAACCCCGGCACTTATTCTTTGTAAGACTAGTAATATCGGTAACTCTTTGCCGGTCTCTTTATTGTTGTTGGCACTCCGTCGCTTATGACGTCGAGGGTTCCAGCTGATCCAATCAACGGAACAGCCTGCTCGTGAAATTAACGTGCAAGTGGCTGAGCACCCCACAGACACGTGTACCCTTAACGTAGTTCTCGGGGATATTTAACGTGACACAGTGGGACAAGGCTGACCCTTTGAATTACAGGCACAACAGAAACAGGAAGTAAGAGTGAGAGAAAGTTTTGGTGAAAATGTACAGCAGGGTTCTCCACCATTCCCTGCTGGAGCCTCGTGGAGCTTTAGGTGTTTTTGTTCAATAAGCACTCACAACGCCCGGTCTGGGAATCGAAACCGCGATCTTATGACCACGAGTCCGCTGCCCTAACCACTGGGTCATTGCGCCTCCACACCGGTCTCTTTATATATAAAGTAAGACGAGCAAGAAAAAGTGTGAGAAGGACATAAATAGAAAACAAAACAAAACGTAAAAAGACTGCAGAAACAAAGTCGCTGATCGCAAAGTAAAAGGAATATAAAACGTTGAGTGAAAATTTATTTATGTAAAACAAATGAATTATAGAGATTGATTTGAATTTTTAAAAAAGTGGAATTTTTAATGCCGTCTTTTAAAATTTTCAACATCCATCATCTTTATTTCAGAGTATCGAAATTGTGTTTTATATTTTACTACTACTACTACTACTACTACTACTACTACTACTACTACTACTACTACCACTACTACTACTGCTGCTGCTGCTGCTGCTGCTGCCACCACCACCACCATTACCACTACTACTACTATAATGATATAAGGAAGATGATAATGATAAAAATAATAATGATAATAATAATAATAATTATTATTATTATTGTTTATATTATTGTTATTATAATGATACAATTATTATAATGATATCATTGCAGTTATTGCAATGATGGATGGGTGCATATAGAGATCATCATTATCTGCAGCACCATGGTAATATTGATGATGATGCTGATGATAATGATGATGATGATGATGATGATGATGATGATGATGATGATGAAGGAGATGATAAAGGAGATGATGACGATGATGACGATGACGATGACGTACGTCGACACTGGCGATGGTTACGCTGACGATAGCATTCTTATTCCATCCTTCATCTGACTCTAGAAAATAAGATATTTAAATTTACAACGCACTAATCACACAAATCTAAAAGTATAAATATACATTTGTGTCTATATAAGGATCTGAAAAACACAAACGCATGCACACATATATATACACGTGTATACTGATATGTCTGTGTGTTTGTATGTATGTTTATGATATTATAAACTTAGTATGTGTGTGTGTAGAAATTAACATTAGAAACTCATAACTAAGAGATTAATACAAGAATACTTCTGCCGACATTGCCGGAGGGAAAGCCTTCAGGTGGTCACAGAGCATACTAGAAATAGCAGCCAAATCACCTTCAAAATACTCTATCCCTTAAAAGTAAAACGAGACACCTGATAATGTAAACGGATGTGTATAATTTGGCCGGTTTCGGGAAATTTCCTTTTGAGTCCTGAGAGGAAGATTATTTCGGCCATCATTGCTAAAAAGTTAACATCAAGTACATCAACACGGAGTGTCCAGAATGGAGGGGTCGCAGGCTATTATGGATTTCCCCGAATGAACATCAGCGATCAGCCATGTCATTAAAATAGCAAGGAGGTAGAACAACCCACTCTCCGTTTTATGGCCGGATATTGCTTAATCATAACCATTAGCGCTTCAATTGCTTCTCCGAATGTTTATTTCCCCTAACAAGAAATCAAAAACGAGATTTTCAGGGCTGGAACACCCATGACTGTAGGTATGGTGGATTACATATGGACTTGTGTTAACAATTCAATGCATTTTACTCGTTAAATTTAGCAGTGAAAATCTCCCTCATAAGAATATGCAAACAAATTCAAAAGTGAACTTTTATTATACGACGCATGTACTGAGAACCCCTTCGATCATTACTGACCATGGGATTGCACCTAGAAAGTTATCCTCCCAGGCAAGACCAGCAGTCGTCCATGCATACCAGCAGTCGCCTCCCCTCTTCACGCCACCGATGTTATCCAAGGGAAAGACAAAGGCCAATACAGCTTGGCACCAGTGACGTCGCAACTCATTTCTACAGCTGAATGAACTGGAGCAAAGTGAAATAAAGTGTCTCGCTCAAGAACACAGCACTCAGCCCGGTCCGGCATTCGAACTCACAACCTCGCGATCGTAAGCTCGACGCTCTAACCACTGAGCCATGCGCCTTCATGTATTACATGCATGTATTACATGCATGTATAACAAACGCATGGAACGCCTTTCAAAATAAATCTGTTGATCAATACTCACATTAGGTAGGAATATGAGGGAAATTGTGTAGTTGCTTATTTTGACATTCATGAAAATGTGACTTGTAGTGTATACAATTTTCTTAATATTCCAGTGAATGCTTCGTTGATATATAATGTAGGAAATTTAAAGAATGACTCAGCATTATATATTTAACTTTGTTCAGCTGTAAAAAGGAAACAATTTATTGATAATGAATGTAACATATTGGCAAAGGTCGAAATTGTTGATAATATGGCTGACAGTAAGGCGTCGAGCTGCCAGATTCGTTAAGAAGCTTGCTTCCTAACCACATGGTTCCGAGATCAATCCTGCTGCGTGGCATCTGGGGAAAGTGTCTTCTACTACAGCTTCGGGCCAACCAAAGTCGTATGAGTGGATTTGGTAGACCGAAACTGAAAGATATATAAATATATATATTTATGTGTGTATGTGATTATATCCGTATTTATAACCCCACCACCGCCATCGCTCGACAACTGATGGTGGTGTGTTTACGTCCCCGTAACGTAGCGGTTCAGCAGAAGATTAGGCATCAGGCTTGCAAAGAATAAGTCCAGGGGTCAATTTATTCGACTAAAATGCGGTGCTCTAGCATGGCAATAATCAATTGACTGAAACAAGTAAAACGATAAAAGAATGCCGGGCAAATAGCGGAATTTCGTCCGCCTTTACGTTCTAAGTTCGAACTGCACTAGGTCAATTTCGCCTTTCATTCTTTCGGGGGGAGGTCGATAAAATAAGTACCAGTTAAGCACTGGGGTCGACCTATCCTACCCACAAGCCTGCTGGCCCTGAAACCAATATAGCTGGCTGTGACCCGCACATGTGTTTAAGCCAAGAACATCGGTACCGGGGTTTGAACGTTTCCTGGCAGAGCAGGGACCATATGCAAGGTGAAACATTTTAAAAATCTGCTAGTAACGGGTAGAGGGGGCAAATTAAATCTGCTGTTGTTTCATTATTTTCCTTGTTTAACAATGGATATGTGTGTGTGTGTGTGTGTGTGTGTGTGTGTGTGTGTGTGTGTGTGTGTGTGTGTGTGTGTGTGT
>NC_068987.1:84405497-84411025 GCF_001194135.2 Octopus bimaculoides
ATAATAATAATATAAAGAAGAAGAAGAAGAAGAAGAAGAAGAAGAAGAAGAAGAAGAAGAAGAAGAAGAAGAAGAAGAAGAAGAAGAAGAAGAAGAAGAAGAAGAATATGAACAATAACAGCAGCAAAGTAGGAACGATGAAGAACAACTAAGCAAAACCAAAAGATTTTCCCGAAAAATAAAACAAAAATAAACCAAAAATTCCCCTCCAAATTAAATGAAATCAACAATGGAATTACTGAAATGAAAAGAAAAATGGAGAAAGAGACAAATACAAGGGATACCCTTCTTAACAAAAAGCTAAGTACCCAAATTCAAAGATCAGCTAACATTGTGCTCAGAGCAAAATAGAAATCTATGCAGCGCCAAAAGCAGGAGGAGAGGAAAAATTTGTTTTTGGTGTATTGGCATTGAATGCATAACAACGGACCAGAATGTTCGAATCAATATCTAAGGCACTTGAAGAATCTTTAACAATATTAAAAGCTGTAACAACATGCGATATATATATTTTTAAAATTGATTAATGTTAGCGATTTCTAAGATGGCGTTATGCTGTTTCAAGCTACTAGTTGAAATATCTAACATGCAGACACTTTCTTTGCAACTGTTATGTTCATCGATGTAGAAAAAGAATGGGAAAGAAACAAGAGCTGAATAGATAACAAAGGGAAAGAAACCAATTTAATCTTCAAGAATTACAATAGAACAAAACCCGTGAATTATAAATATAAATGGCGTACAAAGATGTACGTAATTACAATACTATAGCGAACGGTATACATTCTCACACGAAACAAAAATTAAATGAAAAGCCATTTACAGAACAACTAAACGGGTATATACAGCGAAGATTAATATTCTTGTAGCGACCAGTTTGTACAGTAACTAGTACAAGAAACTGCACCTGTTATATTGTTGTTTCTCACGTTTATCTTTCTCAATTCTTTTAATTTTTAAACTCTGATAAAAGTTTAAGTAACTGCTTCTTGCCGGTGTTTCTTCAATGCTACCTCACCACATGTTTTTTTAACTAAATCTCCTGGATTAAAAATGCATAAAAAGCCTACATGCAATGTAGAACGCTGTAATGGATATAGTACTAAGGATGGTATATATCCACACACAAGAAAACATGGAATGAAAAGGCATTTACAAAACAATTAAAGGAACAACTACACGGAAGGTTTATGTTGTTATAAAGATCAATTACTAATCCCTACTAAACCCAAGACCAAAGAGTGAAATTAGAACTTATAAAAACATATGCCTCAAATACGTAAAGGAAACGTAAACAATTTTGAGAGAAAAATAAGTATTTACCAAAATGAAACCCAACTACATGAAATGAAAATTTGTAGACTTTTAAGGTCCCTGTTCTATGTCCTGCTGGGTCTCAGGCATTGAATCAAAATTCTAAATTAGACTAGACATAAATAAATTTTATAGCGTACGGTTGAGTCTTAATCATGAGCCTACACATGGAAAATTACCAAAAGTTTCGATACATACTGTAGAAGTATTCTGTAAAATAATTCACATGTCATTCGGTTCAGAATAATAGCCGAAAGCAACGCTAAAGATGAAAATTATTTTTAAAAGTTACACTGTCATATTAGATGAAGAAATAGAGATAAAATAATTAGGCCCGTAGGCTTAGAAATACTTATGAAATAATGAACGAGACAGAGTCTAAACCATTCATATAAATGAAAAGCTAACGCTGGAACATTCCAGATACTTTGTGCTTATATTAAAACAGAGTTAGGTACCTTATTAAGGCAGCATAATTAAAATATTTTCGACTTGATGTTTCATGAATTAATGAGAAGAGGTTTTAAAACAAGAAAAGTAATAACAGAATCTAAAATGCAACAATCAGAAGCTCATGTAGTAATATTAGTTTCAAAGTTTGGGCGATCTGTAATTTCAAGGGAGTGGCTAAAGTGGATTACATTGTTCCCAGTGCTCAGCTAGTATTTGTTTTATTGACTCCGAAAGGCTGAAAGGCAAATTCAACCTCTGCAAAATTTGAACTCAGAACGCAAAGACAGACGAAATGCCGCTAAGCATTTCGCCCGGCGTGCTAACGATTCCACCAACTCTCCACTTTAGCCCATCTCGCTATATTATATTTACGACGAATACATGGAGGCAGGTACTCTTGCAAATACTAATTCATTATATAGATATCTAGTGTAGGACTATAAAAATATCGAATACACTATAAAACGAAAGAAAGAATAAGAAACAAAGAGCTGCAAACTATGAAACAAAAAGAATAAATAAATAAATAAAAACCCGCTTCTGTCATCAAGGAAATGAACAAATTGGAAATAGTGTACGAAATAAGATATATTTTTGAGACTGATATTGTAAATAACAACATAGACTAGAAAAATATTTAAACAATAAAGTGAGAATTTGATTAGAAAATGTTGTTAAGATGTCAAAAAAAAAAAATGAGTGCCTTGGGAAGTTTAAAGTCTATACTTATACAATTCATAACCAAAATTCATTGAGTAAACATATGTAGAATATAGAGAAAGAATATTACTAGACATTGCACGTACATTACATAGAATATTTCCAATACAATAGATACGTAGCGAATTAAATTATATTTCTCATATACCCAAGGGCTTATAGAGTTGTCCGCAAGAGTACAGAGAAAGCAAGGGATAAAATTAAACGATAAAATATTTATTATGAATCAAATTATATAATATAAAAAAAATTTAACAGGAAAATTGAAACTAAAACATGCACTCTCCTGTAAAGGAAACTACAATATAATATCCGAAAGCAAAAGTCGGACCTGAGAAAATTTGATGAAACTGACCAATCAAATTACAAGTACTGTACTTAACGTGTGTGGAAATTTGAAGGACAAAAATAACCCCGTGAAGTTTTCTACTCAGAATGTAAAAGTACTAAACGAAACTTTTCAATAATGTGCTGATTGTTTTGTCCACTACGCTATATATTAAAATTGAGATGATTCACTTATTTCACGACATGTATTAAAGAATGAGGGGGAATTTACTATTACAGTGGGGGATTTTAAAAACGAAAATGCAAAACTGACATAATGAAAAGTATTGTAGTTACATAAACAATGAAATTGTTCTAGATCATGTTTGGTTTAAAGGCAGCTACTGTAACCTATACTAGAAAACTGGATCAATATTATCCTGAATACTAAATATGTCTTCTAAAATTCGTACACTGCCATACTGAGAATGGATCCATTCACACAGCACATTATCACCACTCTCATCCATATTCCGAAATACATGATAGCAGCATTCCTTTATTCATCTTCTTCTTTCACGATGTATTTGGCTGTATAGACCTCATAAACTGTTAGATATAACACCCCATGTCAGCAACGCTTGAGAAGTGAACAAATCATGTAAGTATGCCCATTGTTATCTGCATATTTCAGATATGCAGGACTTGTTGGATTGCAGCACTTTATGATTTTCTCGTAAACTAGCAATATTCCTTTACTGTTCAAGTGCACAAATCAATTCTCGCACAATATTCATTCCGGTATATTACATTTTACAGTTGTAAGTCATTAAACATGAATACCTATATCCGCTTGACATTTCATTTACGTTTCTTTTTTTTTTGCCGGTAACTTATATTTTTATCACACGTGGTGTCCTCTAGCTGACAATTAATACAAGGGGGATAATTATCTCTTCATATTATTTGACAGGATTAAAAGTTTGAATTTTAAATTAAATAAGGAAAAAAACAATGCGCATTCAATTTTTGTTGTTAAAGCAAAGCTCGAGAGAACCAAACGTATGAACACAGCCAGAGGGAGTAATGGAAAACGAACATTACAAAATACTCTGGGATTTTAACACGCAATGCGATCAAGTCATAGAGGCGAGACGACCAGATATCGTGCTCATCCATAAAGATGAAAAAGAAGGAAAGATACTAGATGTTGCAATAGCAGGTGATTCGAGGGTGAATTGTAAGGAAACAGAAAAATGTGAGAAATACCAGCCACTGAGGGGCAAGATAGGAAAGTTATAAGACATGAGTAAAGTAATGGTGATACCGGTGGTAAATGGAGCATTAGGAGCAGTTTCCAAGAGCTTTGAAAAACATATTAAGAAGACAACATCGTTAGATACAGCTCGCATTCAAAGGAGAGTATTGCCTCTTTGAGTCACAGGAGAAGGCACTACTTGAAACCTTTGGTGATTTTTTATTGCCTGCTTTCAAGTAAAGAATAATCAGTAATCAAGAACTATCCAAGAGTTTTTCATAATATTAATAATAATAATAATAATAATAATAATAATAATAATAATAATAATAATAATAATAATAATAATCCCTTCTACTGGAGGCGTAAGGCCTCAAATTTTTTTTTTTTTTTTTTTGGTGGGGGACTAGTCGATTACATCGACCCCAGTGTTTCACTGGTACTTATTTTATCAACTCCGATGGGTGAAACGCAAAGTCGACCTCGGCGGAATTTGAACTGAGAACGTAGCGACGGGCGGTTTACGGCTAATTATGTCATCCAGCGTGCTAATGATTCTGCCAGCTCATCGCCTTAATAAGAACAACTCGGCAACACTAATAATAATAACAATAATAATAATAACAATAATGATAATAACAATTATTATTATTATTTCAAATCTTTTGAATGAGGTGAGTATCTGTCGATTACATCGATACGATCGTTTTAGTGGTACTTAATTTATGGACCTCGAAAGGATGAAAGGCAAAGTCGACCTCGGCAGAATTTGAACTCAGAACGTAGCGACGGACGAAATACCGCCAAGCCTTTCGTCCAGCGGGCTAACGATTCTGCCAGCTTACCACCTGAGCAACAACAACAGCAACAAAAACAATAATAAAAATATAGATGATGATGATGATTTTCATTATGATTTCTATATTGAATAATAAGTGATTACAGGCAGATCAAGGAGGACACAGGATGAAACATGATGTCGAAGAAGACGATGATGCGGGACAGTAAAAGAGAAAAAAATACAAGATAATGAAGAAACACAAGTATCACAGACCAACTTCATTTTCACTTAATCAATAATTCAGTAATCGGTGCCATTATTTACGGGGTTTCATAAATCCGTTTACTTTCCACCTTTCCACACTTGTTTCACATTAACTTTCAAACAGCATCGGTCATCCGCCTCCCGTTTTGTCCTCTAAATCACTTAAAATATAACACAGCTAACTTAATTACTGATCGGAAAAAGCTTGCACGCACCAACTGATAATAATGCAATGTGCAGCGCATCCATATACATATATGCATGCATACAAGCATGCATACATACATACATGCATGCATACATACATACATACATACATACACACATACATACATACATACATACATACATACATACATACGTGCATGCATACATACAAATGTAGATGCATACATACATGTATATATACACACATGAACACACAAATGCATACATATACATATATATGTATGTATATATATATATATATAT
>NC_068987.1:84411911-84415650 GCF_001194135.2 Octopus bimaculoides
ATATATACATATATATATATATATATGTACATATACATTCATACATGTATGTGTGAGTGCGTGCGAGTGTCTGCGCGCGCGTGTGTGTGCGTGTGTGTTTTTCCTGCGCTTATGCGCATGTATTTACTTCTAACTATAACTGGGTTATGGCAGTTACACACTTCTTATAATTGTCAGACGAAATTAAGATACAAGCATACAGAAATATAAACACAAACATATACATAACTGTGTATGTCTCTCTGTACGCGTGCGTGTGTGTTTTTGTGTGTGTGAATGTGCTTTTGAATACACATGTGTTCGGTTTCTGTTGAAGGAGAGGCAACTACTGAGCTAGTATAATAACAATACAACAAAATATCGCTGACATATTTTGCCATTTATGAAATATATAAATAAATATATGATAAAAATATAAATGCCACTAAAAACTGAAATAGGAAAATTTATTCATACAGCAAATCGGAGAGATGTCTATTAAGGGAAAAATAAATTAAGAAAATGTGTGAAATGGAACAATAAGCAGATTTTCATATTGAAAACAATAGGAATGTAATAAGAATTGAAGTGCAATTTTATGCTAAATTTACTTCAGCTTATACAATATGTATTGAGATATTGTCTAGGGATTTCACGAAATCCTAATCCTTATGGAAGTGAATGAGATCGTGGTAGTGACAGCAAAACTAAATAAATAATTCTTTTCTTTGTATAATAGTAATTCTTTTGGTACACATTTGCTGTTTAGTCTAAATTTGGGAAATAATGAATGAATAATAGATGTGATCAAATATATTATTATCATTATACATGTACTAAAATTTCCGGGCGTAAATGATGTTGTTGAATGGAGTATTAGTATTTCAGACTTAAACTTCAGTTAGTAATGTTCAGTTAGTTGGTTTAGTAACCGAACGTTTCCAGGTTCTCATTGGGTTCTGGTTAGATCGTTTATTTATCTACAAGATTTGTAGATACTTGGCTGTTCAGTCAAAGACAGATATAATATAATTGAGGAATTCGAAAAAAATTGCTAAGGCGTTCGGTTGCATGTATTAGCAATTTGAAGGCATCGAGGTGGGGTAGAATTGTTAGCATTTTCGGCTTTTACATACTGAGTTCAAATACCATTGAGGTAATATTTGCCTCTCTTTCTACTAGCTTCTCTAAGACAAAGTAATAAGCAAATGCTGGTGTCCATATAATCAACCTTCTCCCCGTCCACCCTCGAAATTAATTGCCACAATTACGAAAAATTTTATTGTCTTTATTAGTGCTATTCTTACGAAGGAGGCGAGATAGAAGAATAGTTAGAACGCCGGGCGAAATGCGGTATTTCGTAAGTCTTTTCGTTCTGAGTTCAAATTGTGCTGAGGTCGACTTTGCCTTTCATCCTTTCGGAGTCGATAAATTAAGTACCAGCTGCCTACTAGAATTGATCTAATCGGCTGGCCTCCCTCCCACTAGAATAGAAATAAATCGTTAACACCTCGGGCGAAATGCTTAGCGGTATTTCGGCTCTCCTCATGCTCCGAGTTCAAATTCCGCCGAGATCGTCATTTCCTTTTATCCTTTCTGGCTCCAAAGGATAAGTACCTTTGAGCCCTGGCATCAATGTTACCGACTTCCCCGCTCCCCTAAAATCGCTGACCTTGTGCCATAATCCAAAGCCAATACATTATATATAAGGTGAGGCTGTGAGCTGGCAGAATCGTTTGTGTACTGGGCAACATGAGACATGCTTAGCGGCATTTTATTAGTCCTTAATGTTCAAATTCCACCAACGTCGACTTAATCTTTCATCTTTCGGAGTCGATAAAAAAGTACTAGATGACTTACCTCCTCCCCCAACATTGTTGACCTTCTGCCAAAATTTGAAACCAATGTATTATATAAGGCGTTATAATCGAATGTTCTTGCACAGAAATTAAATATACTTCTATTTCCCTTCTATTGTTCTCTGTCTTTTATCCATTACTAGTGTTCCCTTTTCTAATATGCATTCTGTTTGCCTGACATAACTGCGCACATCGAATATCGTTTATTTTCTTTTTCTTCTTTATTCTCTCACTTATTAGTTGTATTTTATAATTCTTCACCTTTAAATCGATTGCAAATATAATGCTTTATAACTACTTTCCAACGTTCATTACGGAAGCCTGTTGAGTGTTTGGGCTGCTGTCTAAGGCATCATTTCCCTTTTAATATGATATGGCTTGATGTGAGGCTGATGGAAAGGCTATTCCCAGAGTTACAGTGCAGACTCTGGGCCGTAGGGTCAATGTGGATATTGTGTCCTCACTCAAAACTCTGCCTGAGAGTGGGATATTATAAAAGCACGCGAAGATATGTCATAGTTTTTCACTAAAAAATATTCAATTCTAAAACGTAAGGAGAACAAAATACCTTTGACGATCTTCTTCTCAATGCATGGTAGATAACAATCGCTTTCTGCTGCATTTTTTGATCAAAATTGAAAATCTCATAATTAAGTGTTTAACCTAATATCGAGGATTCACATCAATACTTAACACGAGTACAAATACCGAAGCACAAGACACGAAGAGAAGTCTCGGAGCGGCTGTGTGGTAAGTAGCTTGCTTACCAACCACATGGTTCCGGGTTCAGTCCCACTGCATGGCACCTTGGGCAAGTGTCTTCTACTATAGCCTTGGACCGACAAAAGCCTTGTGAGTGGATTTGGTACACGGAAACTGAAAGAAACCCGTCGTATATATATATATATATATATATATATATATATATATATATATATATATATATATATATGTGTGTGTGAGTGTGTGTGTGTGTGTGCGCGTGTGTGTGTGTGTGTGTTTGTCTCCCCACTGTTGTTTGACAACCGATGCTGGCGTGTTTGATTCCCCATAACTTAGCGGTTCGGCAAAATAGATTGACACAGTGAGTACTAGGCTTAAAAAGAATAAGTCCTGGAGTCAATTAGCTCGACTAATGGCTGTGCTCCAGCACGACCGCAGTGAAATTATTGAAACAAGTAAAAAAAAAGAATAGCATCTTGTTTACTTTGAGCTTTAGCTGAATTTTTCTATACTTGAGGAGACCGGTTTAGTCTCTTCTGTTTTGGCATTGAATTCTCAACTGGAAGCCAATTCTTCAGCGCTTGAAACATTCTGGTAACTATATTTTACTCGGCGGAATCAGATTAAACTTGAATTTATTTGAAGATCAAAAACAAACGTATTGCTCAGTTTTTTGTAATCATACTCACAGACAAATGTTTTTCTCCCCATAATAAAATTTAATGCAGCAAAATATATTATGTAGACATAAAAAGGCTACTTAATATTTTACTATGGTTATTGATTACTTCATTATACATTTTAGGCCATAAAAAGCACAACTATATCTTTAATGAGCAATGGAAGCAATTCGTCATATATTTCCAATGCATAATCCAAGAATATAGAATTTCTGTGAATTTTGTTCACCTTGTGAAAGAGGAACGCACAATTTACAATGTATAGCTTGTTATATTTGTTTGCTTCAGTCATTGGTCTGCATCTATTCAGTCAAGAAGATCGACCTTGGTATATGCTTTTAAGATCTAGTACTTCTTCGGTGGTTCTCTTTTACCGAAGTGCTAGGTTCGACGAATAAATAAACATTAACACAAATTCTGGTCTCTTCGTGAGATTTTACAACTAGCTATATATACATACATATGTATGTATGTATGTATATGTATATACATATATAA
>NC_068987.1:84417389-84431585 GCF_001194135.2 Octopus bimaculoides
GATCTGTGTCCTTATATTTTCGAACAAGGGAATCTGACACCCCCACTCAGCTCAAAACAATATCCGCGTGTCACGATTTCCGGGTTATTTCCCTTCATCAGCACAGAATAATTGTTCGGCTGATGAAGGAAAATAACTCGGAAATCGTGATACGCGAATATTGTTTTGAGCTGAGTGGGGGTACTAGATTCCCTTGTTTGAAAATATAAGGACACAGATCGTGTCGCATAGCCAGCTGGAGACGATGTCTCCTGGGGCTAAATTACAGCAACATTCGTCCTAAACCAGGACTGCCATGTTATGTTGGCAAATAATCTTTTCTCCAAAGTACTGTTGCTGAATATCTCTCCTTATGAGATTTACAAATAGTAATTTTCTAATACGACATTTTCAACACTGTTTCCATCCACCGAATTTCCTCACAAGGAATTTGTTGGCTGCTGCTATAAATCATGCCTTAACAATTTTACAGAAGATGAACATAGTGAATAATCTGATCATTATTGAATAATGTAGTCTTAGATTCAACGTGTCTCGAAATAAGAGTGGGTGTTAGTGGTTGAAATGCGTTGGATTACGGTTGACCTGTTGCTAAACAACAACAGCAAACGAAATATCTTCTTCAAATCACCCAGCATATATTTCTCTCCTTCGCAACGTAGAACAATCGATATTTCCTCCAACTTGTTTCTAGATTAACGTATTTTGCCTTAAGCAATTATGAATACACGTTAAAATTATTAACAACACAAATTTATTCGCTTCCTTCAGGTTAAATGTGCATCTTCGGAGACAACTTGGTTCATAAAATGTGCAATATTAGAGAAACAATTATAAACATAGACTTAACAGATGACTATTATAAATTAATACCACGTAATCTTGCATAAATCAACTTGTAAACAAGAACCTCAAGAGAATATCAAATGCTGTAATGACCAATGTCTCCAGTTGATGATAGAAACAAAATTAATATTTTTAGTACTTCTATAATTATAACTTCATATTGTTTCCACCCTTCATAAGCAATTTAAGATAAAATACAACCTAATCAGTTTATCGTAATATGTCAGCTATTATTATTATAATTTCACATAATTTCAGGTTTAAGACTTGGCGCTTCATTCTTAAATCAAATGTCACAAACATTTAGCACAATTAATCAATCATTTTTATTCTACCGTTAATGAAATTATTTCGGTGGTATTTAACAACATATTTTTTGTATTATTTCCTGTTAGTGTTCAATGTCGGAAACCATATTTGTTAAATGCCTTCAAGAACTGTTCATATTGTATTCCTGCATTGAACTCTATCAATGCTCTGTAATAACCGACATTTAAAATTTAAAAAAGACAAAGAAAACAACACAGAATATTATTCATAATACTATTTTTAAACGTTCGAAATTAAAAGAATTTTGTTAAAAAGCCGAAATTCTCGCTAATTTCAAAATAATATAACGACTGCTTACAAATATTTCCTCCTATTTATTTACTCATCTGTATATAAATATGACTGTTCGATCATCCATGTGTTATATCAATATTGATTTAAGCTGTGTCGTGTGATAAACTGTTAATTGCTACCTAGTTTAGTTTTGCAGTTAAAACATCTTCAACCATTTACGAAGCAAAAGCAACATGGAAAGCCAAGTGTATTATTCACTACAGAAGCTTTTCTCCCTAAGAATATAGAAAACTTAATGGTGAGAAACGAAACTTTTACTTTTATGTGAATAAGTGTGTCTAATGTTAAAAGTGATACACAACATGAGTCAATTTCCAAAACAAACGAGCTCCACAATGAACTCATATCATAGATTAACGCCTAAATTAAAATACTTACGCCAACATTGATTTGGAGAACGGATGAACACAGTTAATTTCTACATTTTTATTTGGATTTCTTTTATTAATATTTAATAGAAGCAACAGAATATCGCAAAGATTGGGAGTATCGCGCATTAGCACTTATTAAATGCACGGACTATCGACTCGTCTCTTGATTCAATTTGTTGCTTTTACAAAATATTAATAAAAAATATGTACATACTCATGTTTTGAGTTCTATTTTCCCTGTTTGCATAGCTAAACTTGTACATTCTTACTTGACAATCCATCAAAATATATGGCTGATCAATGAGTCAGTCGCATACGCACTTTCTTTAATGTAAGCAACTTTTTCAATATACACTAATTTACGCTTTATACGATTTATTTTACTGACGTTACTGCAAAATTCATTGTACATTTTAAACCACGAAAAGACAAACATATCCATAATAAATAAGTAGACAATATATTTTCTTAGAATCATCTGAGAATACAGAATGTCTATAACTTTGTTTACCTTGTCAAAGAAGAATATAATTTACAACGTATTTTATCTTTTCTTTTTTTGACTGTGATGATGATAGAGCAGCTTCTTGAAGGATACAGTCAAACAAATCAACCCTAGTGCTTCTGTTTAAGTGTATTGTGTATTCTGCAGGTCTCTCTGGCTGAGTGACTACGTTACGTGTACCACCACTTGTTGTGAAGTGCCGGTGGAAAACAAACACAATACAGAACACACATACACAGGCGCGCGACACACTCATACATGTGTATGTATTTATATAAATATATATATATTTATGACTGTGTGTATATATAGATAGATGTACATGTATATAATGTACACACACACATATAACTCGTACATAGTTTTCGTCCACCAAATTCATCCACAGCATATTGATCGGCCATTGGATATGATAGATGACATTTATCCAAGTTGTTGCGCATTGGGACCGCACCTGAAACCACAAGGTTGCAAAGCGAGCGTATTAACCACATAGCCACATTCACAGGTGAGAAAAGCAGTGGATATAACACTTTATGAAGTGCCGCAGATGTCGAAAGGTTAACTAAGTTGTCGACTTCTCCCGTATATATTCAACAGACTGCATTCAATTAAATGCACCCAAATCCAGATATTGTATTGTATTGAAACTGGCTACGGATAAGGTGTAAAAATCAAGAAATTCAGTCTTGGATTTAACTACAACAGAAAGAGTTCTAAAAAATACGTCAACACGTCATGCGACGCTTCACCGATTCCGCCCGTCCATTTCTTTGTATGGTACTCAATTCACCTCGGAAAATTGAAAAAGGCATAGTTGAATTCAGCAGAAGTTGATGTTTGAATATAAGATGCTGGGAAAATACTGCAACTAATCAAGGCTTAGGAACCACAATCTCAACTTATTCACACATAAATGTGCAAGTCCCTTTAATATATCACCCATGGATTCAAGGTTTGTTAGTAAAATCGGGTAAAAGAAGACTGTCTAGAATGTAACCAAATGTGCAGAACATAAAATTCGAAGGGAAAAGTAGGTCACACTACCTCCTTATGACTCTAGTTAAGAATTATGTTAGAGTCACAATTTACGCGGCATTTTCAGTTACATTATTTTTCATAGGGTTCAGCGTTTCTATGTGAGGATAAAATGAATACATATCGGAGAAAGTTTAAAGAAGTCCTATTTAAATTCATCAAATCAACTAACCTTTTTGTCAAATATATACATATACCCTATAACTAGCATAACTACATGTGTCTGTACAGGCTCATACTCACGCACAATCATTCATATGCATATTTTAACATAGAAACATAAATACCATGTGAATTTGCAGCCAATATATTCATGTACACATGTGTGTGTATGTGCGTGTGTGTGTGTGTGTGCGTGTGTGTATGTCTGTGTGTAAATGTGTGGAAAAAGGATATATGATACGATAAATAATTAGATAGATTGAAAGAAAGAAAGGAAGAAGTACGTACACACACATATACACATATGTAAATGCATGTGTGTCTGTCCGTTGTTATGTGCCTGCTTGATTTATATGCAATACACAAATATTATAACTAAAAGACATGGTACAGTTCTATATTTAAGAGATGAGGAATTATGTACATTATTTACATTATTTTCATTCGACGGATATTTGTCCCCACAGGTATACGAGCGCGGGCAACTAAACCCAAGATTCCGACGTCGATTCCAGGCAGTTACCTGAATAATAATAATAATAATAATAATAATAATAATAATAATAATAATAATAATAATAATAATAATAATAATAATAACCTTAGGAATGAGAATCTAGGTTCGAAATTTTCCAAGAAACCTGATGAAGGCTGGAGGGTAAATCAGCTGAAACGTTGCGTTAACGACAAACGAGATGAGGACAAATATCCGTCAAATGTGAATAATGTAAAAGACATGGATTAATGAAATGTTATTGATTGTACCGATACAACATATTAATCATAGGTATTGAATAGGATGTAATGAAAATAAAAGCAATTGTTTTTCCACTAAATTATGTATATCTTGTTCGAAATATAATGCTATAAAGCATATCTAATACCTTGTTTTATGATCTTTTTACATCTCATACAAAAAAATGACAGTTACTCTTTTCGATCTGCCTCCACTTTACTTCAAGATAAACGAATATATTGCCTACGTTATTTGTGAAATATTCAACCTACTATTTATTGACACTTATTTGAGAAAAAATATTCATAAAAGACTACAATTTAGAATAGAATCTAAGATGAAATGAAATAAATATCTAATTGGTATATTTTGCATGATATTTTTATTGGTAAGCTGACGGTTTAAAAAAAGAATGAAATGGTGCTATACATGATTACTTATGACTAGAAATGTTAAGATATCTGCAATCAGCAAGAGTAAAACATATGATATATATATATACTGTTCATATATATATATATATTATAGATATAGAAGAGATTATCTCCCTTACAATAACTAGCCTCCGGAGCACACCATGTATTTATATTGTTATTCATTCATTATTAATATTCTTGCATGTAAATTGCATAACATACAAATATTAATTTAAAAGTAGCATAAAATTTGAATTTGAAACAACCTTTTCTCACTTCATTTTATGTAAATCTGAGGCCATTAGATTTGCATAATTTAACTATTTAGTAGTCAATAGTAGAGACACCATGCATCACGGGCTTCCTTAGAAGCTACAATTTGTATTACACATTCAGTAGGTTGTTACATGTGTTTTTCTTATATTTTGGGTTATTTTTTCATATTCAAGCAGTAATTGGTTATAAAGCAGCAAAGATATGTATTACTGAAATAACTTTAGAGGAATAACTTGACAAAGAATATGCAGCAAAATATGCAAGATTTCAAAACTAACAAATACGTAAAGCAATATTGTGTTCAAATTTCTGCACAAGGCCGGCAAACTCTGGAAAGGGGCTAAGTCGATTACATTGGCCCCAGTGTTTAACTAGTACTTATTTTATCGATACCGAACAACGAATGGCAAAGTCGACCTTGGCGGAATTTGTAATTGGAATGTAACGATGGACAAAATGCCGCTCAATGTTTTGTCCGGCGCGGTAACGATTCTGTTGTCTCACTGGCAATATTAAAACGTAAAAATATATGTCGATTTGGAATGTAAACCACGTCATATCCGTAGCATAGCCTGAAGGATTTCACAACATGTCGGGTAAAGGGTAGACGCCCCATTCGGATACGAATAACCATGGAATTGTATCTAGAAAGTTTTCCTCCGTTGCACAAGTTTGGGCAAGATTGTTTGTGGAAGACCAGCAATCACCAATGCATATCAGTCTCCAATCTCCACGCCACCGATGTTATCCAAAGGAAAAGCAAAGAGGCCGATACAGCTTGGCGCCAATGACGTCGCAACTCATTTCTACAGCTGAGTGAACTGAAGCAACGTCAAAAAGTGGCTTGCTCAATAACACAACACACAGCCCAGTAATCGAAATCAGAACCTGACAATTGTAAGCCCGACACCCTAACCACCGAGTCACGTGCTTTCATTGACAACATACCATTGTTACGTTATTGTCACTGAAATATGCTTAATGAGAGAAAATGTAACAAAGAAATGAAAAAAATTGAAGGACTGATGGATGCAGGTGAAGTTAAAGTTGCACATAGACACGAAACAGTCAAAAGCTTCCATATATTTTAAGTATGTTGAAAATGTTAAGAAACACCTGGGTGCTAGTACAGATACGTAATTAAGAACTTTGCTTCCGAAAGTAACGATACAACCTCAAGGCAACTGTCTTGTGCAATGGCCGCGGGCTGATAAACACCTTGTGAGGGAAAATATCATAATCGGAAAGTGAAGTGAATTTCTGCGTCTATGTTGACGAAATCAGCTTTGATGATCAAAGTACATTATGCCGGTGTATACCAAAAAAAAAAAAAAAAAAAAAAAAAAAAAAAAACAACAAAAAAACTAACGAAAGCTTTTCTGTTATATATATATATATATAAATTCAAAAAAGGATAAAAAATATATTACATGAATTTTATCAGGTAGTCAGTGTGTAAAAAAATTCATAGGGGAAATTTCTATTCCCAAGAATATAATTATTCGTTTATATTTATATAGGGACATTACTATAGAATAATTCCACGCAACAGATTCGATTGCAACACACCTAACTTAATACACACACATATTTCGATCTTAAAAAAATATGTATGAAGCATAAATATGAACGAAAAGACCTGAGCAAAATACTCCCCCCCACTCAAAACAAGTGTCTTTCAAGATTTATACCAAGCCTCGGATGAATCAAAGATCACCTGAATCATCCCCATACAAAATGTGTGTATACACCTTTCTTAATATCAATCCGACAGTCGCTTTTGTGATTCAGCTTCACTGTGGAGGTGTAGCAAGTGGAAAACATGTATACTTGAATATCAATATTTGGCGTAACTCATTTTCTATTTCCACTTGAATTTTATCAAGTCTCTAGTTCCTAAAGTATTTTATAACATCAATTTTCTATGAAGATAGAGTTCTTCAGGAAAGCTGAACGCTGAAAGCCATTAACTATAAGGAAGACGATTGATCCAAAGTGGTAGGCGACTTCAGAGGTTTTATTGTTTTGATGGTAAATATCACTTCACACCGACCATCTCACATAGTGAAAGGAAAGTAAAGTAACAAAGATGGTTGAGTTGACAGTTCCCTGAGAAGCGATCATCGAATATTCTTAGGAAAGATAGAGCTACAGTGAGTTAGTGAAAACAATGGATGGGCGGCAGTATGCCTTCCTGAAAAGATAGGAGTCAAAGAAATTGTTGGAACCAGTGTTCACTTGAGACTCAAGAGATTTGAATTCGCAGCAAAGGAAAGAAAAGACGTTGCCAGAAAATTGTTGGAAGTCACAGTGAAAGTAAACCATTACATCTGTCTCAAGAAAAGGGATGTATGATGCAGCAAGATCGTGCACTGAAGATGATATGAACACCTGGGCCAGAGTTGCAACATCTGACCCAGTTTCAAAGTTCGTGATGTACGGGAGTTGTGTCTCCTATATCGGTGTGTACTTCCAAGCAGCTTCAGAGTTGCATCTGTTGCATTCGGTAAGGGAAGACAGCAGAACACTCAGCACACGGATGTTACAATAAAAATGATTATCTTAAGAAAATCATTATTCTTGTTGTCTAATGATTAGTTATTTAACTAGAGTTATCGATGTATTGTCTATAATGGACTATACTATGTCACGAATATTCCACTTTACATTTGTATTGTGTACACCGTGTTTGTACATGTAAACATCTTTTACACATCATTCGTATATACACAAAAACCTATGCACGCAACCACCACATATCATATGTGTGTGTGTGTGTGTGTCTCTCTCTTTATCTCTAATTTGTGTGCGTGTGCGTATGTGTGTGTATGTCCGCGCGTTATCTTTCATCTATGTGAATAATTTTAGAATGTAGATTTTATTGGCAATATTGTAATTTTATAAATGACAACCGTAAACCTCACACTAAAATGCTATTAATAATTCATGTAAAAGCTATATCATTATTTTCTCCAGGATAAGATGAATATGCTTGCTTCTTTGCTTTTTTGACATCGCTATTTAAAAAAAAATATTCTGGATTTTCGAATTTTCTTGTAATGAAGGTCTTCTTGTTGAACGAAATGTCAATAGAGAAAGTCAAATATTCAAATATATTTATGTTTTGTGCCAAACATGAATTTAGAAGTGAAAAAAACTGATGATGCACACATTTACATGGAAAAATAACTGCCTTTCCTTCTAACATTCGTTGCATCTTCGGAACATGATTGTGATGATTGAGTGCAGCAGATTGTAATGATCTGAGGTCGATTCTGAAGAAAGCATGATATATTTTGAGGAAAAAATAACTCTTTATATGTTCGCTAGAACAACTGTTTATTTAGGTGTTTCACTTCGCACGTGCGCGATTACGTGTTCGATCACTTTGTGTTTCATAATGAGTTTTTCGATGGCATCACATACGTAAATCTAGCAAATCATGATTGGTGCTTTCCTGTCATTTATTATCAGCAGGGTATGTGCTGATAGATCACCATTTCTTTTACTCTTATTCACCTTTCTCTCACTTTCTCTCTGGTTCTCTCTCTCTCTCTTCTCTCTCACTTTCTCTCTGAAGTTTTTCTGTGAACCCTTGTTTTCCCCAGGGTTCGTTTGTATCCTTTAGATTCTTCGGTTAGGCATCATTGACCCATATGTCATCACATTCAGCAATGCTCATGTTTATATAGATGACACTGATCACAGGTCTAGCGCTAGTCATCCCATTGTATCTTTGGCCGTAATGTATAGCACATTAAAAAAACACCCCGAATATGTGAAATTTGAGGTGGACAAACTTTTACGTGAATTCCGATAAGGGAGATCATGCCTTAATCAGATACTAATGCATCGAATAATGATCGAACACTCATTGGAAAGAGACACTTCTTTGTGAGTGGTATTTATCGATTATGAAAATAACTTTTCCAGTGAGGAAAAGGGACATTTGAAATTGCTTCGACCTTTTGGTGTCCCCGATAAAATCATTACTTTGGTCAGGGCTGCTTGTGAACGATCAACATGGCAATTTTTAGATGATAGAACCTTGATGCAAACCATTCACTGTATGGACGGCTGAGACAAGAATATCTGCTATCACTTTTCCTTCTCTTATTGGTAAGTGACCAGATGATGAAAAACTATCAAAGCACATCCCAATGGAGTACAACAAGTCTTTCTTTAGCTACTTCGAAGATATTCTCTTCACCGGATATGTTACTCTTTTCTCCCAACGCTCTGTAACATGGAGGCGGAGGAGGAGGAGGACATCACAGTGAGCAACTATAGAACTTTGTTTCAACCGAAAGCATGAAAGTGCACATGACCAGCGAGGTGTGTTTCACAGTCAGAGAAGAAACTGAAGATGTCAGTGATTATCATTAAGTTGGACAGAACGGGTCAGGAGATAAAAATTCTCTTAAATAATTGGGAAAGCTACGACTGCCTCCAGCATGCTCCGACCGATCGGTAGACCTCAGACCTAGTCAAGAAACACATAACTCGTGATGTTTAACACGAACGTGAATATGCTTCGGCTGTACTCGCAGGAAACCGAACGACTCATGAAGCTGTCCATGGACGAGCTCCAAAATTTTTGCAAATAGATATCTGGAACATTCTTCAAATGAGATAGCAAGATAGGTTCACAAAAGAAAATGCTTTATTGGAACAGGTGAAAGATTAACTTATCGAGACCCATATCAATAGGACAAAATGAGGCTGGCTGATACATAACTAAGAAAAACGCTTCCATCATTACAAGGCAAATCACCCGATGGATACCTGATGGGAGAAGCACGCATGATAGACCAAGAACAGCATGGAAAGGCTTAACAGAGACCGAAGCACTGGGGAGAAATATAATTTATAGCCAAAAATCGAGGCAGATAGAAATATCTTGTAGATGCCTTTTGCTCTTCATGGAGTCCAAAGAATTAAAAAACATGATGCAATAGCCAATATATCATTGAATTCTGAAAACGTTTGTGAGAATTCTGAAAACGTTTGTTGGCGCTTCAATTGCCGTATGGTAGGATGTGTTTTATAAAAGCATTTTGATTTTATCAAATTCTTTCTGAATTAGATGATAAAGTAATGTCTTATACTATTAATGCAATATGTTTGAACACATTTTTTATCAGTTCAAATATGCTTGGAATATATTTGAACCTGTTAGAAAAATATCCACTGCATTTTGTCACGGAGAAAAATTTCTCGCTTGAACATTTTCTTGCTTGAATATGATAGAACATACAATTTTCAAAATAAGTGTTTTTAGCTTAGGCACAAGGTCTGAAAATTAGGATAGGTAATTATTTGATGTTGCCGAACACAGTACTTTGTTGGTACTTTATTTTATGGACCCTGAAAGAAAGAAAGACAAATTTGACACTAGCAAATTTAGAACCCACTATATAAGTAATCGAGTGAAATCCTGAATACCATATGATCCTACCAGACATCCTTTATGTAGGCGACTCGCCCAGCTTAGTATGCACTGTTTATACTGAACTAATATTTTCATCAACTGAACTGCTTCGAGCTATCTCCCTTCATTGTTTTTAGATTTTTCAATACCCTTACAACGAGATATTTTCCTTACAAATTGCTTGGAGAAATTTAGTTCATGGAATTTTTTTTTAATTGACTAGAAGTTCATGTAGAAGAGCTTATCGTAGTAATATTTAAATGTGCAAAACACTCTCCTAATATACTTTTCCTTGTAGAGAAAATAAAACTTGAGATGGAAATATAAGTGCTTGATTTAATTCTGCTGAATATGTAACTGGTAAAAGCCACAGATGATGTCTTTCACATATATTCCAACGCACCATTGATAAGTTCTATTAGTTGCCATGAACAAAAAGCTTTATTCTAATGGTGGCATTTTTTAAAAAGTCACATCTTTATAGAACTCTACAATACCAATAAATACTCTGCACGCAAGAGAAAATTAACCAAACGGATACTAGTTACAATACTCGATCGAACCTTACCAGCGTTTCGAATTAATATGAATGAGTTTGTTTAATTTATACTTTAATCAAATCATTGTAACGTAAAAGTTACAACCACGCGTCGTCTTTCTTAATGATGTTACAGTACATTTTCTAAATATTTCATTTCGATCCTTTCTAAATACAATATTATTATTCTGCGTTTTCAGCTTTCATGAATTGGTACTAAATTTCTTTAATGCAATTCAGCTCTGATTACAGAAATAAAATATTATTAAATCTTTAATCGGCATCGTTAGAGTATCAGGTGGATTATTAAACATAGGCTGCGGATAAGGAAACCAGTTGCTCTCTCTGTGTATCTGTAGAGAAATAAATAAAAAATTATATTGGTTCCTTAAATCAAAATAAGGCCTGGAATTTGTGATAGAGTCAAAACGATTGTGTGCAATTTGTAATTGTCCCGAGAGCATTCGGAGCATAAACAGAGTAAAAGAGCGCTAATGAGAAATGGGGATTTGGTTCCAGATTTGACACGACGAAATAAACTCCATAGCAACAGCAATCATTACACAATATTGTTTAGTTGTATTTATTTTCAAGATCCTCGAATGATCACCTGATACTTTACTGATTTGATGCTAGATTAAGATCGAATAACATTTTAGTGGAATGAGATCCAAATTCCATAA
Source organism: Octopus bimaculoides (assembly GCF_001194135.2). NCBI lineage: Eukaryota > Metazoa > Mollusca > Cephalopoda > Octopoda > Octopodidae > Octopus > Octopus bimaculoides. The sequence continues at coordinate 84,429,016 of NC_068987.1, forward strand.
ATGGAATTTAGTACCCATTCTTGAAATTCGAAAACACTGATTAATAATTGCATTTGGTTTTTTTATGGAAAACAATGAAATATATTTTTATGGAAATTCAAATGAAAAATGTTTCAATGGATAATTCCATACAGATACTAAATTCTTTAACTATTATGTTGTCATGAGAGTTAAGTAAATAAAATTATTCTATTTTTACTTTTCAATTTAGCAGCATGCTATATCTGGCAATCTTTATACCGTAAACAGAATATTGAACTGGTTGGTACACTGTATTTCGTATGCATTCCTCTCAGTTTAAATTTTACTTCAGGAGGTTGAGAGCTTTTCTTATATACAAAAGAAAATGCACCAGTGTAATTGTCATTAAGTCTCGAATGAAACCTGTTCGAGGAAAAACTTGATCAAAAGTATCTCAAGTTGGTGAATTAATTTTTGTAGATTTGTTAGACGTGGCTGTTTGGCAAGAAACTTGCTTCAGAGCGATATGGTTCCTGGTTCAGTCCCATTGCGTGGCAACTTTGCGTGGCAACTTTGCGTGGCACTGTAGTCTTGCTCCGGCCAAAGCGTTTTGAGTGGATTAGGTAGAAGAAACTGAAAGAAGCCTATCGTACATACACATATATCCACATGTGTCTTTGCATCTGTGTTCCCCCCACCACCACCACGCCACAGCTTGACGGTCGGTGTTGGCTTGTTTATGTCTGCATAATTTAGCAGTTCGTCAAAAGTGACAGATACATCAAGTACCAGACTTAAAAGAATAAGCAGTGGAATCGATTTATTCGGTTAAAATTTCTTCAAGGCGGTGCTTCAGCATGACCGCAGTTCAATAACCGAGACAAGTAAAATAAAAAAAACATAATGTATAGTTACTATTTTAAAACCCTATCTTGTGATTTAACGCATATTTGGCTACTATTTCAAACAGAGTAAACTCGTATGCAGAATCTCCATCGCAGTCTTAGATAAACTGCGTGAGTAAAGGATATCCATGTGCTTAGTCAAACGAAGGCAATTATAGCAACACCAAACCACGTAGAATAACGATGAATACTTGGTGAGCTTGTCTGCTTCGCAATTTCAATTCTTTTGTACATGTATTTCAATTTCTTTTTATAGGCAGGTCATTTATGTATCTTTTTCAATTGATTTACGTCGTTAATACTCTTAGTAAAAGCCTGGAAGTTAGAGTTAGAAAACTCTGTTTCTGTCATGTCATGCTTGTAATAGGCTCTGAGATTTGTACTTATGCAAGAAATCCATATTTTCCTACCTTTTGTGAATCACTGCATAACTAAAGGGTATTGTTGATAATTCGGTTTTCATCGAGAAAAGGATGGATGGAAGAAATAATTTAAACGACGGAATGAATGCATAACAAATAAGAATTGAAATTCTTTGCTGGTGAGTCAAGCACTTGAAGCGCACCTGTGAGGCGGCAGAACGAGTTAAGAAAGATTTACACTTGACAACTAATTATAGGATAGAACCATCTTCAATCTTGTAAACACAAAACTGAAACCCTTAACTTGATATAAACTAAACTGAAGCCATTACATCCAATATCCATCAATATGTCTGCTTCGTTACTTTCCGTGCGTCTTGCATTTCGTCTGAAATGTGATTACTTTTACGATCTATGACAAGTCTTGGATGAATTAAACCATTGCTTCACGTTGCAGTATCATAACACTTAGGAGGTGAACACTTGGTTATATTGAATTAGTGGCCTAGTCAGAACAGAAACAAAACGTTATAAACGTTATACAGGTGAATACATTGCTGCATGAGGCATCGAGTTATATCATAGAGTGAATATTAATGAAAGATTTGCGTCAGTTACGACGCACTGTGTCAAGATAAGCGATGCGCAAATATTTGTTAATTTAAAACCTTATTGGACATTTCATTGTTAGGAGGGAAACTAAATGATCAAAGTTGTTATAGCCTAAAGGTTTATTCTTCGATCCTGTCGAATTTATAATATGAACACTGCTTCTTTTCTGTAACTCACAAAATAGTTCACGTTAGTGTCAAACAATTTTTGGAAAACATATCTATATGAACAGGACCGATTTTAGGAAATTTATAGACAAATACATAAACACAAGTATACGTTAAGTACGCATGCACACACACAAGTCTATGTGTTTATGTACACACACCCAGTCACATAAATACCTACAGAGATGCACACATATATGTATTACATGCAAACATACACTCAAGCAAACGCGTATACATACACGTGGCATATATATAAAATTTAAATAATGTCTATGCACTTATATGTTGGCGTATACATCACCACACATGCACACTCATTCACACGAACACGCATACACACATATATACATTCAGGCATACACAACGTATATGTGATATACGTTAATATATGTAAAGACACACACAGACATGCACATATATATGTATGTATATATATAAATAAATACATATACATATATATGCATGTATATATATGTATCTATCTATCTATCTATCTATCTATATATCTATATATCTATATCTATATATATATATATATATATATATATATATATATATAT
>NC_068987.1:84431762-84432700 GCF_001194135.2 Octopus bimaculoides
ATATATATATATATATATATATATATAGTCAGAACGATTATTGGCGCTCAGTTTTCGCATGAATAAAACTTGCTTCATTACAAAATGTAGTGGATGGAAAGAAAAGCAACATCAAGTTAAAGATACGGAGAAAAATGGTTATACAAGAAAAACAGACATTCACTTACCATATTTATTCCCAAACGCATCGGCACACACATACACACACTCACAAACACGCACAAGCACACAGACACACACACAAACGCACACAAACACACACATACACAGGTGGATACGCATTCAGACACAATTTTTCACATAAAAAAGTGTATATATTTAAATACAGAGAGTCTATAGATAAAACTGTAACATACACACGTACTCAAATGCACGCACACACGCAAACACATATACACACAAACACACACAGAGATTCGTGCACGCGCACTTTTATCTGCAACGAATTTGTTACCATCCATATATGCAATAACTGAGGAAGAATATGAAATTTCGCGAACGTAATAAAAGCTTTCAGGTTTATCGAAAAACTGGGTGAAATTTGGTTGGAATTCATTTAAAATTGCTACGAGTATTTGCTTTCTTTTAGCGTGTGATATAGATTCCGTTGCTGTTCAAAATATTTAATATTTCATCATTAACAGTTTGAAATCAAAATATTTTATGTCTTTATTCTGATGGTTAAGATATATTGCAATACATGTATCTCTAGGTTGCAGTAGAAAATGATAGAATACGTGCATGAAAGAGATAAGGCTAAAATATATATGTATGATTCAAATATAGAAATATATGTCACAAATACACAGTTAGGCTGACGACAAATATTCATATACATGCGTGCATGCACAAGTGCATAAATACGTATACACTTATGTATGTAGCCACGTGAACGTGAGTATGAGTGGGGTCATGATATATATATATATATATATATA
>NC_068987.1:84433188-84439426 GCF_001194135.2 Octopus bimaculoides
AGCTTGTTTCAAATGCTCTAATTGCTGACAGTAGACTTGAGCATTGATTGTTGCATTAGGTGGTAACAATTCAAAGTGAATTACTCCTTTGCAATCCTACCTGATAGAGAGAACTTTTTCCTCATGAAGTTCCTTTCTCAGTTGTGATTGAGCCTTTTCCCTTTTACCAAACCACTGTTTACAACGTTTAACATTTCGATTAAAGATCCCTTTTTCGTCACCAGTTACAAGTCTATCCAAAAAGGGTGAAATGAGTTCGCAAGAATGGAGAGAAGAGCAGATATCAACTCGGTATTTGCGGTTGCTTTCAGACAATTCATGAGGCACCAATTTTCCAAGTTTAGGAACCTTTGCAAGTTGACGATAACGAGATAACAATGAACAGTTTTATGGTTTGAACTAAGCTTTATTGCCAATTCTTCAACTGATATTCAAGGATATTTGGGGGGCAAAGGCAGCAATTTCAAAGAGAGTGTAAATCAGTCATATCTACCCCAGTTCTAAGCTGGTAATTATTATATCGACCCCGAAATGATGCTATGCCTTTTGCTCGGCGTTCGAATAATTCTGTCAGCTTACCGCTTTATTAGGAACTTTAAATAAGTAATATTTATCTCTCACCTGATGTAGTATATTTTTTGTTGAATCTTCTGTCACGGATCAGTACATTATGTGTGTGTGTGTGTGTGTGTGTATGTATGGATACAAATATACTTACATATGATAAGATATAATATAGGCAGTGGATAATGAATGCGACTTGATAAGAAGTTCGCTTCACTACCCCGCGGTCTAAGTGCTCAATCCCATTTCATAGCATCAATGGCAAATAACATCTTCGTACCGGTAATACACATGATACAAATCTTTTCAGATCATGCCAGACATATCCTGCCATATAAAGCCTCAAATGCACTCATATGTGTGACATCTTCATCCCTTTACACTTTATTAGAAGAGCAGTATACTTAGTTCACCAGACCACAGAATCCTCATCGCCAGGAGACAATGGGCGGTTACGATTATACATACGTGCACACATGCACACGCCCAGGCCTCCCCTCCCCACACACGCACCTCACACATTTGAACACACACGCAGACAAAGTACACATGCACACATACACGCACAAACATAACGTACACACACGTACACTTTCTTCCAAACTGCACCGTTATTCAATCCTAAGTTCCTGCCACGGACCGCGGGAAAAAGTGTATGTCGCATCACAAACAGCCTAATGAATGTCTTGGGCACATGTCGAAATGTATAAAATACCGAAAAATTCGGCTTAATGTTTTATATCCTGCTACAAACATAGATTTAAACTTCAGAGAATGCATTAACATTTTAAGTGATCCGAATATTAAATAAATACCCTTGACATTTTTATATGAAAATACAGAACTATTTTTTAAATTTACATTTATTGTATATGTAATATTCGTACTTAAATATATTTTTCTATAATTTATTTATATTTTTTCTTGTGCTTCTATAATCTATCTATATTTTTCTTGTGTTTCTATAATTTATTTATATTTTTCTTGTGTAGCTTGTGTATCCATTTTCAAACTTCCTCTCGCATACCATGTCAAATTTTGGCTCTTCAGTTTTAAACTATTAGAGCTTCAAGGCTTCCAATCATTGCATTAGTCATACTTTCATCGATAAAATAGAGACGTCAGATGTATTATATAATTATCAATAAAAATCGATCTGGCTAGTGTTGATGTGCTTAGACCGAATGGATTACCCTCTCTCTCTCTCTCCAACGCTTTTATTTGTTCTTTCGGTTTGTGCTATCACTGAGCAACTGTATTCATTTGTTGCTTGAATTAACAATAAAAGCACCGGGACTATGAAAAGACTTGTGTGCGGTAATTGTATTTGTGAAAACCGTGTGGGATCCATGGAAGGTATTTACAAACACATTATGATTTTTTTTCCCACCGCTCTGGAACTGGGAAATTTCTTTGCAGACAAGCTATGAGAGATTTAATTTTATAACATGCAAGAACTATTCAAGGATATTTTGGGGGTAAAGCCAGCAATTTCAAAGTGGGTGTAAGTCAATCATATCGACCACAGTGCTAAGCTGGTACTTATATCGACTCCGAATTGACGCTATGAATTTTGCTCGGCGTTCGAATGATTCTGCCGGCTTACCGTTTTAGTGGGAACTTGTTTCGTCTAGTTATCGAGGTATTGCAGAATACAGCTCGGTTTAACCAAATGTATACTCCTTGTATACAGTAATATTGAAAAAAAATATTTTTTTTAATCGTAACAATATTAATACATTTAAGAAATCTGAATGAAAAGAGAAAATATTTCGATAGTATTTATCGCCTGGTTTTAAGAGAGCAACAAAAAATATGTTTAAAATCAAACTTGAAGAAACTAAATCAATAAATCACAGCAAAGACGTTATTTTTTTGTCCTACGAAATTTGCAAAATCATTAAAATCTATTAAATAGAATTTTGCACCTAACGGGCAGCAGTTTTCAAAGCAAATATGCTCTCAAAAGCTCTCTTAGGGATTTTCTTTTATAACATGTTTTTTAATATATATTTTATTTCATGAAAAAAATTGGTAAAACTTCTTTTTTTGTTTTGTCCAATATTTAAGACATGAATGAAAAATGGTGCAATGAAATATGAAGATATGTCACTCACATCTGAAGGCATAAAAGCTATGCAAAATATTAATAAAATCAAACAGCGATTTATGAATAAAAGGAAATCGAATTGGTGAAATATATTTGGAATTTTGTCAGGTGAGCGAATAGTCACGCATATGTAAGTGTATTTAAGGAGTGAGGTTTATAAATATTTTTTTTGGTTTTCAATTTAAGAAAGAAAAAAACCGATTATTTATTCCTAGCATCTCAAATAGTGTGACATATATTCATAGAAAATTGAAGAGAGATGTTTATAGTAATAGACGTTAAGTAAAAATATCTTTCTGATAACAAGTGACCCATTCAAACGAGGTGTATGTGGTAAATAATGGAAATGGCACTTCAACAGATCATTCAAATGTATTGATTAAGATTTTTTTTTATTCGAAAGAATGTGATAAAATTAATATTTGACTATGCACGAATTCAAAGAAAATGAATCTTCTTTCAGATTTGGAAATGAGTATTTCACTTTTTCGATCAACTAAAACGTGTACTAACTGAATTTTAATGTACGTGGCTGATTATTTCCTAAACAATTGTATCTTTACTGCATAGATAAACAGAATCAGAGTGATGGATTGCCAAGAGGCTCGATATCTGAATAAAAAGGTACAGTCCATCCGACGACTTTCCGATCGGTTTTCAAACCAACCGATTTCAACGAAGTTAAAGTTCATGTACTTCACTCTTTCTTTTTTCTCTCTCTGCATCTATCTATCTATCTATCTATCTATCTATCTATCTATCTATCTATCTATCTGTATGTATGTATGTATATATATATGTCTGCATGGACATAAAGAGAGAGAGAAAGAGAGGGTGAGAGAGAGAGAGAGAGAGAGGGAAAGAGAGAGAGACAGAGTGAGAGATAAAGAGAGACAGAAACAGAGAGAGACGTCTATGTATCATAATAATGTATACAGATTGTCAATAGGCCAGATAATGCAATTTTTCTCCGGAGATAATATCTCTTATGCATTTGTATTAAGGCCACAGAATGTAAGAGAGAGGAAAATTCGTCTCAGGAGCGGACAACGAAAGCATCAGATGCATTTCTGTCTTTTTGTGCGTTTCGGCAGCGTGAATATGTTATGATACATAAATGGCTACTTTAATAGATACTGTCTCAAATATACACAACGGACATTTATTCACTTTTCCCTTTATCAAATACAAAATATTCTTGTCCAAGCATGTGACTTGCTGTCGGTGCACACATTTCAGAGGGTCTGAGACAACCGAAATACAGCTGCTTTTTGCGCGAAGCTTTGACAGTTCAGTAAATTCACTGGAATGTAGATATTTGTTCCCGTTTTGGTTAATATGATTAATATGATTAAACGTTAGTAAAATTTTATCTCCAAATGTGAAGAACAAATAACGCAATACATTTTGTGCGATGCCTTTTTTGACTGCAGAATCCCACAGGGCCTTATTACATCGTCTTTTTTTATATTGATGTAATCAATCATCACTGTCTCTGTTTTTATATCTGAAGCGGTAAAAAAGAGTTAGCTGGATTGCTGACCTTCAAGTGTCCTAGGGGTGGAGTGAAAACTCTTTCGAATTGCTCATTTAGTATTTCACTTATTTTCATTGGGTTTCTGTGAATGAACCATATTTTTCGAGGAGTGGCCCTACCAATCAGTACATTCAGGCTGTTTCTTTGGCAAACTTGTAGAAGGCTCTGAGATTAGATTTTATATTGTCTATAGCCCAGGCTTCTTTGTCTGCTCTTTTTTTTTCATGGGGGAGTTGCAGATTTTTTCAATCTCCAGCAGTTCAATCTCCAGGCTGGATTTTTCACTGGTTTCTATTTGATTTTTAAAGCGATTTGAAATTTTCATACGTCGTCTCATAAGAATTTTCATCTCCTTGAAGATTTTGTTCTTGGGTACAGTGGCCTTTCTCTCCGGGACATTTGTAGCATATGGCTGCATTAAAGACATGAATTGTTGAAGTTTCATATCGATGTCGGGTGAGGAGAGACATTTAAGCCAGTTTTGTTTGAAGATCTCATTCTCAATTTGTTTCCATTTTGCCCTATGGAAGTTCAAACTGGAAAGATTTTGAGAGTTTCTAGTAGGCTGCATGTCCATGGCTTCCTTTGGTCTGTACATGGTCAGCTCTTCCATGATGTGATCCGAGAGTAGCGTCGGCGTCACTTTCAAATTATGGATGAGAACCATATTATTTGTAAAGCAGAGATCCAGTATATTACCTGCGCTGATTGGTTGTAGTTCTATTTGTTCCATGTACAGAATGTTGATGAGGTTCAGGAGGTACTTCACCTGTCCTTGTTCGCATCGCACCATTTCTGGGAGAGAAAAACCCTCAGGCCATCCGACATTGGACAGATTGAAGTCTCCCATAAGTACACTTATGTGTTGTTCTAATGTAATTCGAATTTCTATTTTTGTAAGGCAGTCTTCAAACATGTCTGCATTATTCGAAGCATCTAGAGGGCGATAAGTGGTACATATAACTATATCGAGTTATCCTATATGTACAATTAGTGCGTCACATACTAAATTTCAGTGTGACAAAAGGACCTGGGCTGTGAAGTTTTCGGAGATGTACATAGCAACCCCACCATGACACCTTTCTTTTCTGTCGGACTGCAAAACAACATAATGTTCTATGTGTATTTCTACATTTGCTGCATATCGTTTCAGGTGTTTTCTCGTAAGTGCTATGCATCGGGCTTGATTGCATGCAACAAGTTCTAACAGGAAAGGAATTTTTGTCCTGTTACTAAGTGTTAACATTCCTCTGATGGGTATAGATAAATATATATATATATATATATATATATATATATATATACATATATATACATACATGTTTTGTTTGTGACTGCTCGTATGTGTATCTGTTTGTGGATGGGTGTCTATATATATCTGCATATGTCTGTATCTCTATGCGAATATACATTTGCGTATAAGCAATTCGTGTAAATAACACAAAGTGAGAAAATAGAATGAAGTAGGAACAAGCAAAACAAAGCATAAATAAAGAGATAAATAATTGCATTTTTTTTTCTTCACAAGGAAATGCAACTTGTGTTTCTCAACCAGTCCCAGAATCATGCAAATATTTCTTTGCAGGAATAAACATTCACGAATGGGATTATGCAGAGAGATGTTGCGTGGAGAATGTCATGAGTGTTGAGTAAAAATGATTAATTGCAGCGGGATTTTAGCGGTGCCAACGAAGTGATAAATCATGATGTTTTCCTTCTATTAATCTTCATTGGATTATGCCAATAATAATGGTATGTTATCCTTAGTAAAAAGTATTGATTATAGCGAAAATAAAAATCCGCAATTAATCAATCTTGCGTTACAACTTTACTCAAAACAATCCTCAAACCACCTTTTGCACGAAATGAACATTTCCATAGCTTGTTATGCTCTATGTTCTAAAGTACAGAAGTACAGGCATAATTATGCATCTGTCTATGCTCATTCTGAATTTTCTTCTTTCTCTCCCACCCTCTCTCTGTCTCACTCCCTTAATATATATATGTGTATATATATATATATATAT
>NC_068987.1:84439989-84441355 GCF_001194135.2 Octopus bimaculoides
TATATATATACGCAGATTGACATATATACATAAACATAAATGTGTGTGTATAAGTGCATACATATACAGATATATATCTATGTATGTATTAAGCGTATGTGTGTGGAAATGTTGGTATTTATAACTAATTGATAGGCAGTAAATAGCTGTTAACATATACATGTTTTTTTCTCAAAAGTCATTGTGTTTATGAATGAATGTGCGTGTCCGTGTGTGTGTGTATGCATGCGTGTATGTGTTTGTATCTGTGAGTGTGTATTTATTCATAGACAGAAGATTACTTGCTCTTTTGTTATATTCTAAAAGTGGCCGTGTAATTTTTCAACCATTTTTCTTTCGGTATGAAAGCGGTTTAAAAAGAGAACGAGAAAAGTAAAATTCATCACGATTTGCATTAGAGAGTAACTGACGGTGACCTGTAACTATACTGAAAATATGTACGCAACAACAAGCGTACAACAACTGGGGGAATTTGTTTTCACTTGCCTTCACAAGATTAACTCTCCTATTGTGGACAGTCTTGATGCATGATGAAGGTTACATATAGAAATACTTATCTGTCCTACAGGTGATGCCGTACGCCATTTAAAATAAGCTTTTACGTATTTCGTATTTGGATTTGTTTTGCAAGATTCTTTATGTGAGTTCGTGAGTTGAAGCATATTTTTCTAAAATTTTCGTTGCGTCCTGCAAACTTTTCAGTAAGTATTGAAAAGGTTTCAAGACGCAATGAAAATTTAGGCAAAACAACTAAGTACATGAGTGGAAACTTTACCGGAATATGTCTTAAATAATAAGGCACTAAAAGAGAATGACTCTCCCTAGATATAACAGAACTTTTACGTATTATTTTTTAAAAACTCTGATTTGTACGATCCGATACTGAAGTCCTTATGGATGTTATATTTAGAAGTCTGATTGAAATCGCATGTGCATCGAAGTAGAACATTTATAAAGCTACAATGGAAAATTCTCCTTCATCTGTTATCGTTTTTCTTCTACTTGTTCGAGTCATTAGATTGCGGCCAGGCTGTACGTATTCTCTTAAGCCTGGTACTTATCATATCGCAACCTTTGGCTGAACCGCTAAGTTACGGGGGCGTAAATACACACCAACATCGGTTGTCAAGTGATGGTGGATTGGGTCAAACACAGACACACATACATATATACGACGGGCTTCTTTCACTTTCCGTCTACTAAATCCACTCACAAGTCTATAGTAGAAGACACATTTGTCTAAGATGCCACGCAGTGGGACGGAACCCAGAACCATGTCTTTGAGAAGCGAGCTTCTTACCACACAGCCACGTCTGCGCCTACACATATATACACACATATATATATATATATATATATATATATA
>NC_068987.1:84441702-84445048 GCF_001194135.2 Octopus bimaculoides
AAAATTAATAATTAACAATTTTGCCGGGTAGCTCAGTATGAAAAAACCTTATCGGTAAAACCATTTATAATCACAAATATATAGGGATTAGCAGTATCCTGCTTCTCCAACATACTGAGAATTCAGAAATAGCAGCCAAAGAACTACTGATTCCAAAACTACAAATTTTTCTCTAAATTGAAAGCGATATTTATGGTACACACAGAACAAAAAACAGAAGAGAATAGTAAAAAAACAAACTTGCCTTTAGTTAATTTAGTAAGACGTTTCACGGTTAAGAGTATGAATTACCCCATTCCGATCTTCAGCTAAATATTCTAATAAATTTGCTAATGTCTAAATAACTCACGTTAATTTTGACCATGCGACATCAAGAACACGTGAGGCAGACATTAAGAAATTTATCGGCCACTGAGTTTAAAATCTCTCACCCTAATGAATTCAATTCAGTGACATATGTAACTTAAATGATAAACTGCTGGAAAGTGTTACAGATTTTTACAGTTCCACTGATGGCATGGATCCATAGTCTTTCAATCAGCTTTCACCTTTCTGGCTTTGGGAAGCCTATTTTCTCAAGATTGTTATATATGCCAGAGCGGCAATAATTACACGTATAAATCTGAACTTGTAGTCTGGGTAAAGTAGCTGTAGATTTCTCAATAGCTCAGCGCAGGTATCTTTAGCTTTAAGTTAACATCCAGTGCGCAGTTAGTTTCCACAACTGTACACAGTTTCCTTTCTCTGGCCCAAATCCCTATGTTTACGTTTTATTGATCTTTTCATTGGGACATTCCGCCAGTACAACCTTGTTATTACGTATGGCTATGGCTTCTACCATACTCTGGGTTCGTATTTTTTTTTTGTTTTCAGGCTTATCCTTCCGACGGATCTCATTATATATTGTCTTCGCTACATCTTGTCTCAAAACAGACACAAAGACACACACACAAACACACGCACATGTCTGTATGTATGCAGGTGCGAGGCTGTGTGTATGTGTACGTATGTACACACACACACACACACATACACACATACACAAACACACACACTCACTCACACACACACACACACTCACTCACACACACACACACATACACACATACACACACACATATATATATATATATGCATAGTCAGTGGAAACTTAGACACCAATAATTTTTATTTTCTAATATGCGTAAAGTAGATATGTTTTCAGATATATGATTTTGCACTGCAAAAAACATATGGAATATAATATTATATTGCATACACACTTGTCTCAACAGCAAACAAACTAATAATTGAATCTGTCATTTCAAAAATATTTAAAACGCTAATTGAAGCTTTGCAAAAAAAAAAAAAAGAACAGAAAATGTGAAAAGAAAGAGTGAAAATAAAGAAAATTTGAAAAATATAAAATAAATAAAAATACAAAATAAATTCTTTAGTTGAAACAGGTTATTGAGTGGATTAGAAATTATAATTTAACTAGAAGTAAATGTGTTGATTATTTAAAATACTCTCATGTGTCTTCAGTGTCCGTCTTTGAAATACATCTCCTGCGTTGTTTAAATAAATATATATATGTGCGAGCTCTCAAAGAAGATTCTCGTTTTGTTGTGCAGGCTACGTATAAGGTACGAACATTTCTACTTAAACGCAGGGTTCTGGGTTCAGTTCCACTGCGTGGAACCTTAGGTCGATCAAAGCCTTGATAGTGGAGTTGGAAGACGGAAACTGGAAAAAGAAAACCGTCATATATATATGTGTGTGTGTGTATGTGCATGTATGTACATTTGAATGTATGTTTGTGCTTAGGTCGATCAAAGCCTTGATAGTAGAGTTGGAAGACGGAAACTGAAAAATAAACGTCATATATATATATATATATATATATGTGTGTGTGTGTATGTGCATGTATGTACATTCGAATGTATGTTTGTACTTGTTTGTGTCTGTGTCTTTCTGTCTCTGTGTGTCACAGGCCACCACTTGACAACTTTGTTGGTTTTTTCACGTCTCCGTAACTTTGTGATTCGATAAAAGAATTCAATTGAATGACAGTGCTCCGGCAAGGCTGCAGTTTAATGACAAAATAAAAAAAAAATTAAAAAACAATACCATAATACATGAGTACACATACATTCGTCAAAGCATTCTTAGATACACCATGTCTAAAAGTAATACAGTATGGTCATGTCCGTAACGCCTTTGGTTATAGGTCTGATCCGTGATAACTTGGGGTTGAATATGAACAACATCATCACATATATGTGTTGGCTTAATCATGTTGTGAGGTAGTTTTTGTCTCCTGTTTCGTTGCTGAAGACATGATGTATATATAATGAAGAAATTATACAAAAGGTATAAATAGATGATGAGTAAAGCACCGGTACAGTTTCGATTACCTCTTGTAATCCTTAGATTTATTGCAGGAACTTCGAAGTGGGTGTAGGGGTAACAGTATTAATAAAATAGACGGAAAGAGAAAATAAACATGTTTCGACCCGTTCTTGGTCTCTTCAGGTACGTAAATAAAAAGTTTTACGAGAGATTTTTTGATTCGGGTTTACGTACTACTATATGTTCATCAACTTCGAGAATGACTAAAAAAATTGAAACGGAAAAATTTTAAATATGTGTATGTGCATATAAATACATACATACCCCCCCCCACATATATGTATATATTATCTATATTATTATCATATATGGATATATATATATTTTTAATAATTATATGCATAATTATAACAATGGTTTCATCTAAAAAGGAGGTCTTTATAATTGTTCATGCCTACTACAGAGGACTGATGGGACTCGTCTCCTTTTCTTAAACCGCAAATAAATATATTTATCGAGCAATGCGATGCTGAGCTCTCACACTGATTCTCAGTGTTCGATATTGGCGTTTGTGCTTATATATATATATACAGAGAGAGAGAGAGAGAGAGAGAGAGAGAGAGAGAGAGAGAGAGAGAGAGAAAGAAAGAGAGTGAGAGAGATATATATATAGAGAGAGAGAGAGAAGGCGCAGTAGCCCAGTATTTAGGGCAGCGGATGCGCGTACATAGGATCGCTGTTTCGTTTCCCAGACGAGCGTTGTGAGTATTTATTGAGCGAAAACACCCTGCTGTACTCTTCCACCACAACTTTCTCTCATTCTTTCTTCCTGCTCCTGTTCTACATGTATTTCAAAGGGGCCAGCCTAGTTACACTCTGTGTCACGCTGAATCTCCGCTGAGATCTACGTTAAGGGTGCACTTGTCTATGGAGTGCTCTGTTACTTGCACGTTAACTTCATGAGGAGGCTGTTCCGTTGATCAAATCAACTGGAAGTGCCATTATGTACGTATAT
>NC_068987.1:84445429-84450612 GCF_001194135.2 Octopus bimaculoides
TATATATATATATATATATATGCATATATATTCATATATATATATATATATCTTTATTGTAGAGGAAAGCATTGATAATATTCTTCAATTTACGTAAGAAATACAATCGTATGATGTTATTTGAATGCAATTTATGTTTATAGTTTATATATTTCGCTTATGTTCAGAAGAAGTCTTGTTTGATGTCTTCTGTATATATTTCGCCAGTTAGCCGAGTGGAACGTATCACTTCAACAGCTAAGACGCTGATGACTAACATTACATTACAGTAATGGTTATCTTTGCAAATTTTTGATCTTAGCAGTTTTTTTGTATTATTAAAATCTACAATAATCCAACCAATAAAAATATTCCTTCAACCTAGAATGCTGTCATATCCAAGTTCGTTTTTAAGACTTAACCATCAGACAGGAAAACTATTATCTTATGTGTAACAACTGACTGGACACATCAATACTTTTTTTCATGAAAATTCATCGAAGTAGCACCGACTAGACCTCAGCTGACAAGAATGTACGATGAGCAATGTTGAAGCGATTGTCTTGCCTTAACACAGACGACCACCTATATACGTATCACAGTTATCTCCCTTGCTATCAATTTCTCAACTATCTCATTATCCAACCACCTATCTATTTATCCTTCTATCTATCTATCTATCTATCTATCTATCTATCTATCCATCATTTTTACAGACCATCTACAAAGAAGTACGGCCAAATAGAAAAAAACATACGTAGATGCAGTTACAAAGACAAAAGCTAAGAATTTATTAAGCATGAATATAGAAACTGACTGATGCGTATATTTAAATGACATTGCCAATAGTATTTTGAATGCGAGTAACCAATCTTTTCGTATCATTGAGAAAGAATATGCATGTGGTTCACCACAATGATTTGCTCCTTTTTTGTCTTCGAAATACACCTGAAGATGTTTAATATGGAAAGTGATATAACTCTCGCTTAGAATGGAAAAAAAAATGGTGATCATGTGCCCGCAAAATACGATGTATAGCAAGATGTATTCTACCTTGACCAAAGAAGGGTACATGAAAGTGTATACTATTAATTTACACGTAAGGCGAGCGTACCAATATACTTGTGAACCTCTTATTTATCCACAGGTTGGAACTGCAATGCGTAACATGGAAAGTATAAGATTAACGACCGCAGATATTGATATGAAAAGCATGTCTACATGGAAGAAGCTTTTAGAAATATAGAAATATATCTTCGTTAGATATAGAATGCAGTTGTGATAATTTTTACGTAGCCCTCGTCATAATCCTGCGGGATCACTCATCAATCCTAAATATAAATTAATATACTCTCTTAATATACTTGCAAATTGGCACATTTTAACGTTATTTATAGAAAGATCACTTGTTCTACGGACAGAGATCAATGGTAATAAACTATCGCTACAAAAGTCATGGTTCGAAGCACAAACATCTCAAATTAAATCAATTTGATGTATTTTTACCCATCCGTACAAAGGAACAATTTACTCCGATCTGAAAGAGAGCAATACCTCTGTAGTTACCAAACATTGTTTTGGCTCCTTTTCCTTTATAGAGAGGAAGAATACTTGCATCCTTCCAGTCCTTAGGTATTACACCATCGCTCCAGGCTGCACTAATAAGTTCATGAAGGGACTGTATAATGTAATCACCACCAAATCGCAAGACCTCAGCACAAATTCCATCCTTTCCAGGTGCCCTACCAAAGTTCAATTTACTTATTGATGTCATTACTTCATCAATTGAGGGCGTGGACTTTTAGGGAGCAAATGATAGGTCTTTGTTGCATAGTATCAATAACAACTAACTCATGGCCAACCACCATGATATTTGAACACGGATATTGCTAATCCCTTTTCTACTGAAATGGAACATATTGTCCGAAGTCTTAGCAATGGGATATGAGAACGTTAAGGTGACGTAATTGTGGAATGGATTTTTATTGAAGACCTCCGGAAATTAACTTCACCGCACATCACAAATGCTTACAACATGAAGGAATCTTATGTAATGTAAACGGACATACGCCCAATAGATATGAAAACAAACCAATACGCATACACAAGCACATTTCTATATGTATCTACACACACACACACACATGTAATGTATATCTGTCTACCTATCTAGCTGTGTATACATACACACATACATACACATACATACATATATACATACATGCGTACATACATACATACACACACACACACACACACACACATATATATATATATATCTATATATCTATATATATATATATATATATATATATATAAGGAATAAAGTAGAGTGCTAAATAGTAAGAGTGGATAGAAGAATACAGACAGGAGGATAAAGTTCACAGTTCATTTTACCAGAGGGCATGGAGGTTGGTACGTACTTCCGCGAAGGTGTAGGCCCTTAGGTATAAATAGCCCCATGTAAGTCCAGGCATAATTTTGAATGATGCGTTCATGTTGAAGCAATGGATTAAATGTAAACGGACCACGTAGTTATATAGAGTGAGAAAGACAGACATGAAGATAGATAGAAGTGGGTTCTGAGTGAGTGGAAAGAAGATAGAGGAAAAAGAAAGAAATGAAGGAGGTAGAGAGAAAAGAAGGAGAAAGAGAGAAAAAAAAACAGAAAAATCAGGAATGGAATGAATGAGAGCGGAAAATTTGATTTTAGTTTACTTTCGCTCGCATTCATTCTTTCACACACCTCTCTCATTCCTGCCTTTTCTCTCTCCACCCTCTTCAAATTCACCTTACCATAGTTAAATTATTACAAACTAGCAGAGATGCCCGGTGTTGCTCGGGATTAAAATGGCATAGTTTGTATATCTAATGCAGTTATATTGAAACAGGTGATACAGGAAAATAGCTTGAGTGACAAAACTTGAGCCGCTTTAGAAGAGCTTTTTCTAACGCATGACCCCTCAGTGACATGGTTGAACTCTCATTGGTTAGTAATAAAGGCTTATCGGCCAAACGTGGCCCATAGCGGTCATACGTACGCATGCACGACCACACACACAACGATAGAGGGAGACATGTAAATAGTGCATTTAAGTAGACGGAGAGCAAACAATTTAAAATAAGTAATGTTGTAGGCAGAACGTACAAACACCGTAAAGACAAAAATATTTACACACGACAAAATTGAAATACACTGAAGACAATTTTTAGGCAGATGTTGCAAAAGTGAATTTAAACACACAGGATGAACAAAAATGAAAAATAACTAAATTATTTTTCAGGGAGAACGCACAGAAACCGTAACAACAGATTTTTACGCACGATTTATTGAAATACACGGAATTCAATTTGTAAACAGACGTTAGTAAGAGTGTGATTGAGTTAAAGAGAGAGAGAGAAAGAGAGAGAGAGAGAGAGAGAGAGAGAGAGAGAGAGAGAGAGTGAGTGAGTAAGTGAATGAGTGAGTGAGTGAGTGAGTCATTCAGTCAGTGAATGATAGAGAATGAAAGAAACAAAGACTAAAAGCGTGGAACTATTATAGTGAGTGAGAGAGAATATGTGTAAGAGAAACAGAGAATGGGAAAAAGACACAGAAGAGGGGAAGAAGCAAAAAGAGAAAAGGGAGAGAATCGTTTGAAAACTGCAGAAGTCTTTAAAGGAAGACCTACGTAAAATAATGTTTCGCCCGGTTTCTCGCTTTACGCGAGTGCTCTGGGGGAAATGTTATAGTGCATGACCATCCATGGCACATATGTAATGTGTGTGTAACGTTTGGTGAAAATCGGTCGAAAACGTAGAAATCCATACGTACTACACCCACACATACACACACAACAAGCCTGCGCGCATACAAACACAAACACGCTTGCTGGCACAAACACACTGGCATCCTTTGCTTTATATATATAAATGACTTGAAATACTCGTCCTACGTTGGTTTTTGTTGTCCTTTTCCTCTAATATATAGCTGCTAAATCAGAAGCCTAATACGGGTCCCTACCTCCATCCTCAGGTGTGAAATCGGAATCTAACGGCCGACCAGTTAGAGCAGTTATTCAGCGTACCTATTAGTTTTAGATCACCAGTGAACTAAATCCTTCGTATTCTCTGTGTATATATGTCGATGAAAACAAAAATGGCAAAGTAGTTTATTGTTTAGCTGCAGTGTTTAGCACAGATACAGCAGACCTGTAATCAAAGAGACAGTGTACCAAATATTGTATTTATATATGCGTATTATGAAATATATTATTTAATATTCATTTTTGTTGTCTTTCTTTGAATATGATTGATGTAGATAGAGTTAGATATTTTGTAGATGTTATAGTCTTCTGTATAGATATGCACAAGCAGATTTCATTCCATGTTCTGTTTGTAGGTTTCGTACGATGAGCAACGAATTTAGTACCTATAAATAGATTATTCATATATAGCAATTCATATATATATATATATAAACTTTTTTTGGGGGCCTTCTCATATATATATATATATATATATATATATATATATATATATATATATGGGAAGGCCAAAAATACATCAGCACATATCTCACAGCAATAAACACGCTTGGAACAGTTCGAGTATTAAAGGCAAGGCCAGTGAATCAATAAATACGTTGGATACACAGGTTTATCGATAATGTAAGAAAGGTGTATTAGTTCGATAAATATCTCGTTTCATAACGATGCAACCATAGCTGTAAGAGAATCCGATAGCAAATCAAGCATAGATCAATTTTTTTTGTAATTGACTCTGTTATTGAGTTCGTACATTCAACATAACGTATCTATTTATCGCATCACGTATTCAATTAATTCATTAGCAACTGCACATACGTGCGTGTGTTTGTGTCTGTGTCTGTGTGTCGACGTATCCTTGTGTGGGAGGATATTCACTTTCTTAAAAAATTATACGCTGGTAAATGAATGAGATTCAGTTTGCGTCACTGCATTCGTATATTTGCAGTTTATTGACCCGTGTAGAAAAAGCCTAAGCGTCCCATTCACGCAGTTGACTGATATGAACACATAAACACAAGGTCATAAGCACTCGCATTAAACCAATGCGCACACAGACTCACACACATATTTCTATCTGTCTATATATCTGTCTGCCTATCTGTCTGTATTATATAGGTGCGTGTATGTATGCAAATATGTATATGCATATGTATATATATATATATATATATATAT
>NC_068987.1:84451029-84458291 GCF_001194135.2 Octopus bimaculoides
ATATATAAACGTGTCTGTACAGAGAAACTGAGAAAGAAATAAGGACACAAACCGAATGAATTATGTGTTACATATACCTTTCTGTAAATACATATTGAAATGTATGTGTTTGACATCGTGGCTTTGTCCATCTCCATGTTACTCTACGTATTTCTGTGCCTATGTAAATGTGTGTATTTATCAATGTGTTTATGATATATATATATATTTGTTTCTATCGTAAATTCCCTTGTGCATATATGTTTGCCCTCATGAATAGGAATGCATCGTAAATGTAAAATGATGTTAGCCTACGTGCATTTCAATCTGTTGTACATGTTTACATTTGTTTGCGATTCTGTGACGATGAACACGTGCATAATATAAAACATCGTCCGGTAGTAAATTTGAGAGTCTGATGGTTTATTGTCTGAGAACGAGGTTCTGTTACGTTAGAAGAGTTTATATAGCGGAGATACACATCGTGATGTGTGTAGGATCGCACTTCCGCGTGTACGTCAATACATATTCAAACACATACGCAGATTTTCAGACACATATGCCTGCATATACATACACATTAAAACACTGCCATGGACACACACACACACGCACACACATACACGCACATCTTTACGCATGAACACAGCCAGATTTCTCATATTAAGTTTATCTTCATCTTCATATGCAACCCTTAGTGCAGAAAGCTAGAACGATCAAAATTTTACTATATACGCCTATGCTAGTAAGCATATACTTGAATAGCTTAGTGAGCATATATGTGCATTGCGTGTGTATGTATGTATGTATGCATGTATGTATGTATGTATGTATGTATGTGTGCATGTATGAACTCACATTCCCAGAACAGCCATGCTACAAACAATGCCAGGCAAACCATATGCTTCACAATCTATTTACCTGGAAATGGTAAAAGTTAGAAGTCGTAGATAAATTTGTCTTACACCGTTAACATTTAATAATTTAATACTCTCGACGAGGCGGTCAATTATAGACATTGTAAAACTTGTGATGCGTTTGGAAAGCTTGAATCGAGATTTTGGTCGCTTTCGGACATCAAAGCAGCAACGAAAATTGACCTCTCTCACAGATGTGTCTTACCAGCGCCGTTGTGTAGTTACGCGACCAAGACATCCTAACGAAGGCATATCCAACATCTCAAGCAATCCACAAGCGATGTTAGCGTACTATGCTGGAGAGCTCATGCTTATCTTATGTGCCTGACACAAGAGTGGAAGTAACAAATATCGAGTCTATGGTCATGAAACACCAACTTTGATGATCTGGTCATGTTGTCAGTGTAGAATACATGTGCCTGCCTAAACAAGATCTGTATCGTGGGCTGGAGCAAAGAAAGCGTCCCCAGTGCAACACACGCAATCGTTTCAAAGACTACATTATAGACACACTTAAAAAGATCATTATCGATTATAATATCCGGAAAAATCTTGCATCAGGTAAAGACGTGTGTTGGAATATGATTGCTACTTGAGTTAAAACATTCAAGAACAAGGTTGCGTAAACTGTTTTAAAACATACTGGTAACTATGTGGAATTTGTAAATCCCCTCCTTGAGAAAGGCATGACTGGGTGGAAGAAAGATGCATTAAACACACGAAGTGGAACTGTTGCAGAAAACAAAGAACTTAGGATTTCGGACGGACATGATCACTTGTGTCGTCCAATCTGGACATGGCACCTGAAGAAGTGAAACCTATTGTTTTATAGAAATACCACTCGTTAGTTAGACTAAATCCTACGTTCAAACGTGTAATAAAATCATGGAAGATAAAAGTTTTACTGGTATCTTCAAATCCTATTACTAATATTCATTGTCTTAAAAGCGATGTTTTCAAACATCATATCACATTGTATCATGAATATTATATAGAATATTTTTTTTTCCATTTTATATATATCAACTCTCTTTATTTGTAATATTAATACCAACCTGTTGTCGTTATTAATCACTCATATGAATCATGTAGTAGGCTTTCAGTCAGCTTGCAATGTGCTTTCCGTTTATGATCTCTGTTTGTTTAAGGTGTTTCCTAATGGTTTATAATTGTTTCTGTTCGTGTCACTGTGAGAAAACAAGTTGGAAATATAGGGTAAAAATAAAGAAAACTGACATCCATACTATTTCATTACCATTACACGCACCACCATCTATCACTTGTGTTCATATCAATTAACGTAAGTGATGGACTCTTATTTATTTCATGATTTATTAATTTCCCCGTTTATCCTTTGTATGATTCACGCAAACATATAATTGTGCGTTTTCACCCCTTCGCATTATTATTTCTGGATAAATATAGGTAATATAGATATCCATGATGTTTTTTCATGTATGCTTATATTCTCTTGTTTGAGGGGAAAAGTCGTTGCTTGGATTCACAATTAATAATTGATATATTGGTTCTCAAATAACTACAGTTTGATGAGACACATTTGTAGCAATACCACATAGCATGTGTCGAATGACCCTTATCAACATGAATTTCTTTAATAATAAAAAAAAAAGCTGATTTGGAATAACTCACACGTTGGTAGGTAGAACGATAAGTGATAAGTAATAAAACTCTAATTACCAAGTAGAATATTTAAAAAATATTGCAGGACAGTAACTGCGCGATAAATTGGTTTCAAATTCTGGCTCCTCGAAATGATGAAAAGCAAATTGGACAAGTGGACGGCGGCGGAATTTTAATAAAGAACGTAATGACGAACGAAATGCCGCTAAGCATTTTGGCCGCCGTGCTAACGATTCTGACTACTTGCCGCCTTTAACGGTTTCAAATTTCTGCACAAGATCAGGGGAATGTGTTAGTTAATTATATAAACCCCATTTCTCCACTGGTTCTTATTTTATCAACCCTGAAACAAAAAGACAATGTCGACTTCTAGCAGAATTTGGACTCAGAGCCTAAGACAGACGAAAGTTTAGAGAGAAATTTTCCCAGCGAGCTAACGATTCTGGCAGATGCCGCCTTATAAAATGTATATTATGTTTCCAGGCTGGGAATCGAAACAAACACGCACACGCACACACACGAGTAGATAGATAGTAAACAGACAAACAGACATATATTTCAAATTTACAGAAAACAAATGACGAAGACAAATAAAGGAACAACAAGCAGATGTATTAGTTTAATGCTCGGGATAGATATATATGTATGTGTGTGTCTATATATATATATATATATATATATATATATATATATATATATATAGAGAGAGAGAGAGAGAGAGAGAGAGAGAGAGAGAGGGAGGGAGTGAGAGGGAGAGCGAGACAGATAGATAGAAGCTTCTTTCTTTGGAATGATGGATCTCGAAGCAAAAGAAGCTATAAAAATATCTTTATTGCATGAAAAATACTTTGGCAGCACGTGGGATTTGAACTGAAATCTGCTGTAATCACGACAATCTTCGACTTTCTTTCTGAAAGGATTATTTAGCCCAATATTTAAAGCTACTATTGATAGCTTTATCTTCCTTCGAGATCCACTGTTCCAAATAAGAATTATTTCATGTTATCTTGATGTCTATAAATCCTTATTAGGTCAGGAATAGGGCTGTGCTTGTTTGCATGTGTGTATGTCTATACACACACACGCACACACACATACTTATATAATATATATACACACACATGTACAAATGTGTATTTCTCATGTATTGTTAATCTTTTCCAGTACATTTGCTTCATTGTTATTTTGATCTTCTCTTACTAATATTCCGTGTATTTTCTTTTTTCTCTTTTTTCTTCAGTCTTCTGATTTCTCGCTTCTTTTCTTCATTTTTAATTAATTCTCAGAATTTAACACAGAAATTTTAATACGACTCCAATTTAGCAAGATGCTACATTCTGCCTTATAACAATACAACGGCTATCTCTTCATCTTTTTTAAGAGTATACGTATGAATGCATGAATGTTTCGTGTGGGTGTATTTGTGAGTTCGTGTGTATATATTTCTTTATATAAGCATATACTTGTAAATCTCTAGACACATACATAAGTATATAAGCGCATGTACTGTGTGTCTAGGGGGGGGGCGGTATGTTTCTATATGTGTTTTATCAACGAATCTGAAGGACAATTGTATAAACATTTATTTGTGAATGGATCGCTTATCTTTCAGAAGCACGAACGACCAGCTTTGTTTTGTAGTAGCTGTTTTTATAACTTTTTTCGTTCAATGTTTCTCTACTAGTCTCCATTAAGCTATCTGTGATCAGTGCATATCATAGATTGTATTGTCTTCCAGTAGTTATCTATATAAACTACATATATTTATCTTGAAGTTGTTTTCTCTATGGAAACGATAGTATAAAGGAAGTCATAAACCAAATTTTGCCGTTCAGTGTTCCATATTTAATTATCAGCATTTAGAAGTGACAACTCATTTCTCACACTTACTTATAATCATCTATCTAGCGTTCGATCTGTATGTATGTATGTATGTATGTATGTATCGATGTATGTATGTATATATGTGTATGTGTGTGTACATGCGGGTATGCGTGTAAATGAATCGCGCATATACACTATGCATAATATATAACATTACATATTTAAATATTTACACGCTCGCGCGCACATGCGCACAGATACATATATCATATACATCTATCTACATGCATATAGGAGGCATAATGGCCCAGTGAATAGGGCAGCGGACTCGCGGTCGTAGGATCGCGGTTTCGATTTCCAGACCGAGCGTTGTGAGTGTTTATTGAACGAAAACACCTAAAAGCTCTACGAGGCTCCGGCAGGGGATGGTGGCGAACCTTGCTGTACTCTTCCACCACATCTTTCTCTCACTCGTTCTTCCTGTTTCTGTTGTGCCTGTAATTCAAAGGGTCAGCCTTGTCACACTGTGTCACGCTGAATATCCCCGAGAACTACGTTAAGGATACACGTGTCTGTGGAGTGCTCAGCCACTTGCAAGTTACTTTCACGAGCAGGCTGGGTGTGATAGATGAGAAGGATATAACACAATTTCCAATTGCAATATGTTAACTATTTCCGTCACAAGTGAAACTATATAAACATTTCTAAATTCTGTAGAAACGAGACTAAATAGTGGTTTCAAATATTTCCACAAGGCCAGCAATTATGGGGAAGGGGTTAAGTCGATTACATCGCCCCAAGTGTGCATCTGTTACTTATTTTATCGACTCCGAAAGGATGAAAGGCAAAGTTGACCTCGGCGGAATTTGAACTCAGATTGTAGCGGCAGATGGAATACCACAAAGCATTCCATTCGGTGTACTAAGGATTCTGCCTTGCACGCCGCCTTAACGTGTCTAAATATTTATATCAAATTTTTGCCACAAGGGCAGATTGGGGGAAGTGGATGATTCGATTACATCAACCTCAGTGTTCAACTGGTATTTATTTTATCAACCCCGAAAGGATGAAAGGCAAAGTCGACCTTGGCGGAATTTGAACTCAGGGCAGACGAAATACAACTAAGCATTAAATAAGGATAAATATAACCAGGCGAGAAATACTTATACTTAACAGCATTTACATTTCTACTTTGAAAAGGCAGACACAACTTTTATAAGCATAAACAGGATAACTGGAATTTGTGCCCAAGTCTTTAGACACTAAATATTTAACTAATTAACTTCTCGTTTACATATATTTCTGCATTATTGAATCCACTTTTCCAGTGTGTTACGTTATCACTGAATGCGCCATATTCATTGTAAGAGATCTGATAAAAAAAAAAAAAATTGTGACAGAACTAAAGTTAGCAGAGTGAAGCTGCGTGGCACAGATTGAGCTTTGAACTCTGTTGCGCACGTACACAAGTTATAATGTCGTCACTCACTTCCGGTTGTTGTTGTTTTTTTATATAGCAGTGCTTGGAAGTAAAGTGTGTAGAGTGTGATCGTATCACCACACCTCAGACGTTGTATCAGTGACTATAACAGAGAATTCCGGATATCTCGGTTCAGGGAATTACGGCGAAATCTGTCATGACGTTTACAAATACAACGTGTTGGATATCAATGAATATATATATATATATAAATATATATATATATACACACACACACACACACACACACATGCCTGAATTCGGGTGTGGAAGGAGACACGGTTTGAAGGTTATTATGACCAAGAGCCTTTCCAAAATTCAAATCGCACATGAACAGGATTTCAGAAACAAGATTTCAAGACGTCGAGAAAATCCGAGAGAACGCCACGAGGTAGCAACTCACTATCCGTAAAATGGTAGTTCCAGGATTGCTTCTATCAATGGAAATGAGGATGGATAAAGTGCGTAGCCTCAGAAGGGAACTACTTCGAACGAGATTAAATGCCAAATTAATGTGTTGTAGCTTTCTTTTTATAGCACCAGTCCCAACACTTCTTGATCATTCATCGTCTATATAAAAATTAGTTAATGCACATGCGTAATACATTTATATACGTATAGGTATATGCATTTGTAATTCAGCATACACATACGAAGGGTTGCTGAAAAGTTCCTGCCTCTGGATAAAAGAAAACACAGAAGGATCAGTTTCTTATGATTTTATTAAACATATCCCCCTCTCAGATTCACACACTTATTGCAATTTTTTAAAGCCCTGTGAGAGAAATCAGAAGTTTGGTCCTCCCACCAGGCCTTTCAGTGATACTCTTAGAACCAGGAACTTTTCAGCCCCGCTCCTTGTATATATATGAATATATACATGTATGCACCTGTTGTTGGAGTGCTTATCACTGCTAAAGTAAAATCTCCACTGCTGCAGTAGAGTTACATCGCAAAACTCATTGAAACCTTCTTATCTATTATTAAATTTTCAATCCCTTTTTATTTTATGTTAATATGCCACACAACATTAATTTAATTGCGTTAGTTTCTCTTTTTATCCTGTATGTTCCTTGTAGAAACTATTCCCTTTTTAACTTTCCCTTTCCTTTACTCTACTAAATAAACAATTATTATTTATATTTCACTTTTTCTCTGATACCTTAGTAAAACAACAATTTTCCATACTCTGTGAGTTGAGCGCCATATACCTTTGCTTTCCAAACTGCATCTATCGGACACTTCGTATAGTTTAAATATTCCGGATATCTCGGTTCAGGGAATTACGGCGAAATCTGTCATGACGTTTACAAATACAACGTGTTGGATATCAATGAATATATATATATATATAAATATATATATATATACACACACACACACACACACACACGCACACACATACATATATATATATATAT
>NC_068987.1:84458967-84459998 GCF_001194135.2 Octopus bimaculoides
CTTGTTCGTTCCAGTCTGAGAAAGAAGAGTTCTAGATAGGGGGAGGTAATTAGGGATTTCTTCCGGTATAGGGGAGATAATCGAAATCTAGGAGGTGGTAGAATTTGATTAACTTACCATGGTTTTGTTCTATATTTTTTTCCCCTTTTTTCTTTTTTTCCCAGTGGGGTGATGAATTTCCTTATTTAAATGTGTTAGCAATGGTTAAGTTTGGGTTTGTATTTTTGAACGAAAAATGTTTCCTTATTTAATCTAATCTGTGTTGGTGTTTTAATGGCACATTGATAAAAAGGAAAGATTATAAATTGTGGTAGCATTTGTTTTGCGCATTTTTCAATATGATCACTAAAAGGTATCATTCGGTATTCTGGGTGTGCAATCTGCTGGCGGTGCAGAGTGCATCTACGTCTGAGCGATAACCCTGTAGACACTATGTAGTTCTCGTGACAGCCCGAACTTCTTATTACATAAATAAGATTTTCTGAGGCACAAGTAAAGTTGGATTTAACTTTGAATTTGTGTCCCTCTTTGAAGAGGAATTCTGAACCTTCTAGAATGTTTGGGCATGTTGCACAATTTGGTCGACCACATTTGTTTACTTTCGCATCTGTTGTTTCGGAAAGTAATTTGCCTTTGTGAGGATCTTTTTCGGTGATTTTGGTTGTCTGTGGCTTTTGATGTTTTTGTGTGTGTGTAAAAGTTCCTTCAATTTGGGATCCTTATGTAGCATTGGTATGTTTTGGGTGATGATGGTGAAGGCTTCTTTGTTTCTGAGGTTGTATGTGGATATGTACGGTAGTATTTTCGGGGAATGTGTGTTGCTGTGTTTAACTTTTCTTAAGTTGTCTATGTTAATTTGTGATGCACGTCTGATTCCTTCCTCTATGAGTTGAACTGGGTAGTGTCTGTCAATTAGTGTGTTTTTGAGTTCTTGTAGTCTGTAGTCGCTAGTATTTTCTTCTGACACTATTGTGCATATTCTTCTTGCAAGGTTGAAGGGGATGTTTGTCTTGGTGTGTCTTGGGTGGCAT
>NC_068987.1:84462042-84466102 GCF_001194135.2 Octopus bimaculoides
ATGTATGTTATGTATAAATATATACATAGATGTATATTTGTGCGTATGTATGTACGTTTGCATTTATGTATATATAAATGTGCATGCGCGTGTCTGTATCGGTATTATTACAAACCTAAATTTTGAATGCATTTAATACATACGTTTCGAATTACTACTAAAAAACAAAAACTGTTGCGTTATGCAAACTTCGTCAGTTTACGATTCAATAGATGAAGTTACCTAAACATAAACATTTGTCCAGTGTATTGTAATTCGCGGACAGTGTTAGAAAATCTGCGCAAATACAATGGAGAGTTAAAAGAAGACAGAAAATAAGTCGGTAGAGCAGGAGTGGGATACAAAAGAGGAAGAGCAAAAGAGAATATAAATATATGTGCAAATAGATAAATAAATGATTAAACATGCCAAAAAAAAAAGACACATTTGCCGAGATAAACTCGAAAAGGAATGGATGAATGAAAGTGTATTAAAGATAAAATGGAAAAGGAAAAGGCGAAGAGAGACAGATAAAAATTTGGTGCTGGATGAGGTAAAGACGAAAATGAAGACAAGAGGTATCCAAACATAGGATCTGGTTACATATATTTAAAGAAAGAAAAGTTAATGTGTTCTGGCTATTTCTATCGGAAAATAATGTAGTACTGCTGATCGGCTGCCATATGTAAACATAGATATAACCACACACACACGCACACACACACACACACACACACACACATACACACACACAAACACACACACACACACACACACACACACACATATATATATATATATATATAGATAGATGCGCACAAAAGCATCCATACGCATACATACTACACTTACGTGGTAACACATACATATATGTCTATATTCATATTTATATATAAGTATTTATTTATATATACATGTGCATATACATTATATATACAAACATACGCAAATATAGACACAGGCACTCCATTTCACACACATACACACACACACACACACACACACACACACGTAAGTGTGTATAGGTGCTTACATACAAGAATGTAGATAAACATACACTTACGTGCATATATTGAAACAGCCGAACGCAGAAATACACACATGTGTTTGCATTCTCATATATATATATATAACAATCATAATTCAATCGAATGCTGCGAATATAAGGAATCAGAGAGATGAGGGGGAGGTGGAGAGAGAGAGGGGGGGAGAGAGAGAGAAAGGGGCTGAGCGAAGTTGTTTCATTATAGTGAGTTTAAAAAAAAGACTAGAACGTGTTAGTAGCAGACACAAAATATTTTCAAATATGAAATAGATAAGAAAAAAATGCGGTAAAATAAGATTAAATATAAAATAATGTAAAGTAATATAAGGCGAAGAAATGATTTAGAAAGAAGGAAAAATGTATAAGTAAATCGTAGAATGTGCCAAATGAAATTTTGAAATATATATGAATTTGAATGATGCCAAATGAGATTTTGGAAAATATGAAAGTTGTAGAGATTTCCAATAAAGAAAAAAAAATAAAATAAAAAGAATTTCGTGATATTTATGATGATGAGAAAAATTTCTAGCCAATAATTTATAAAAGATCTTCAAAAGAAGTTTCAATATTTTTGGTGAAGAGCAGATTATAGCAGGAAATTTCATGCTTCCTGCTTTTTCTAATAGTAATATTAGTCGGATATTTTAAGGCATGGAGTTGGCAGAATCGATAGCCCGTTGCACAAACGTTTCTGCCAGCTCGCCGCCTTTAAAATATTTTTATTCTACTCTAGGCTCAAGGACCAAAAATTTGTGGGAGAAGGCCAGTCGATTACATCGACCACATTGCAGCTTTATAAATGTTCTACTTCGATGCGTGGAGGCGTAAAGGCCCAGTGGTTAGGGCAGCGGACTCGCGGTCATAGGATCGCGGTTTCGATTCCCAGACCGATCGTTGTGAGTGTTTATTGAGCGAAAACACCTAAAGCGCCACGAGGCTCCAGCAGGGGATGGTGGCGAACCCTGCTGTACTCTTTCACCACAACTTTCTCTCACTCCTGTTTCTGTTGTGCCAGTAATTCAAAGGGTCAACCTTGTCACACTGTGTCACGCTGAATAACCCCGAGAACTACGTTAAGGGTACACGTGTCTGTGGAGTGCTCAGCCACTTGCACGTTAATTCCACGAGCAGGCTGTTCCGTTGATGGGATCAACTGGAACCCTCGACGTCATAAGCGACGGAGTGCTAACAACAACAATGAGACGACCACTAAAGAAAAATGCTTCTGCGTACTGACTATTCCATTAAAATATATGTAACTGCAAAAGATATAAATCAGGTGTGAATTGTGTCATGTACAGGTACGTCCTTTCTATCATAAGCTCGTACTTCAATATAAAATTACCTAATAATATACGTTCTCTGAAATATTTATTTGCAAAGGCAAAATTTATTGCAATGGTTTGCGAGCCTACGTTACATGTCTCTTGCTTTAGCCGCCGATGATAAGTGTTCCTGGTTTTGGTTGAGTTATTTTCTAGCTTAAACGTTCTGAAGATAGCAGAAAAAATATTCCTCAGCACAGGTTTATGTTCTCTGCAGTAGCTAAAATAATTATGTTGCTTGAATAATCTGAGAAAACAAATAAATAAGGCAGTTATAGACCAATACTGGTTAGGAAATATCTCCATCGTATTTCCTGTTTTATTTCAATGAAGAAATATTATAGGCTCATGATAATGCAGGACCTAAAGATGAGACACTTTATGACTTAATGCTTACGTTTTAAATTGGCATAACGTTCAAATCTGCAAATGATTTGGCCAGTTATTCAAGTCCGTATTCCTTGGAGTTTATGACAAAAAGTGCCCCGACGCTATAAAGTTATGCAAAAGAAATATACACGAAGGTTCGTTTATGTTGGGATTTTAGTTCCTTAAAATTGCAGTGATAAATGAATCATCTCCACTCACTTTGTAAATGGAACGAATGGTAGACTCGTTGACACTAAATTCCCAGCTCACATCTGTAAATCTCTTATCGTCACATATTCTCTTGATCATTTTTACCTTCTTCTGTACAGGATACACTAGTCTGCGTCGGTTGTTGGAATGAGACGCCTTTGCATTTATTCTGTACGCTGATCCCATATTAATGGGTATCCATAACAAAAAAAGAAAAGGTTGACTCACAGTACAGTGATGTAAGCACAAGTGATAGTCAGCACATTCTGGGTAGCTGAGCATTGTGGGTGATCGCTGGTAGAGGAGTTTGCTGGGCAAGCAGTTTTGGATTGTTGAACCGTGTTGTAAGAGATCAGTCCGCGATAAGTGTAACATGATTGATAATTGTGTGTACTGTTTTACTTCAGATCAGTGAATAGATTACATGATGCTACATGTAAAACATTTGATGTTGGAAATAGTTCAAACAAAGGAAATTTGAGAAATATATATCCCAGTAAACCATGAATCTCGAAGCAAATAAAGCTATAAACAATAGCATATAAATATTGGCTTAAAAACCTTTGGACAGAAAAATTCGAAAGCTACTTATGGGACTCGACAACATACAATTCTCGCGGGTACGATTAAAGTTTCTAAAATTTATGGAGAAATGTGAAGGGCTGCTTCGGTCAGGTGGTAGACTGCTTGCCATTTTGACAGGAGACGTGGGTTCTAGTCCGATGAAAAGCCTTCTATTTCTTTTCTAACCAATATTTACACGCTAAAGGCGGAGAGCTGGCAGAAACGTTAGCACGTGGGATGAACTGGTTAGCAGTATTTCGTTTGTCTTTATGTTCTGAGTTCAAATTCCGCCGAGATCGACTTTGACTGTTATCCTTTCAGGGTCGATAAATTAACTACTAGTTGCGTTCTTGGATCGATCTAATCTACTGGTCCCCTCCCCCAAAATTTCAGGCCGTGTACCTAGAGTAGAAAATAATATTTACACGCAATTGTTTATAGCCTTGCTTGCGTTGATATCTACTGTTCATATTCTCTCGACATTCCTAAATTGTTGTGACATAAACACTACATATGAATACACACACACACACACACATATATATATATATATATATATATATATATA
>NC_068987.1:84466593-84468896 GCF_001194135.2 Octopus bimaculoides
TATATATATATATATGTACATTGTTGAAATTTATAGAAAGACGAAGACAAGTGTATGAACAACAAGCGAGTGTATTAGCTTGAGGCTCTGAAAAATGAAAAGGTCTTTTACATTTTGAGCCTACGCTCTTTAGCAGAAAGGAATAGAGAAAATAAGCAGAGAATATATTTCACGGGACTGACCCTACTATCGGATGTTCTTATACATCGCTGGTCACGATATCCTTGCATTGTTTTAACCTTCGAATGATGCCACCCACTGGTTGGTCGAATAGGCCAACATGATCGGAAAATTATTCTGTCGCCGTGTTCCCCATTTAAACTGATTGAACTAGAGTAACGAGAAATGAAGTGTTTTGCTCAAGAAAACAATACACCGGCCGGTTCGAGAACCGAACGTGCGATCTAGCGATCCTGAATGCAGCACCCTAACCAAAAGGCCACTCTCCTTGACATACACACACATACACACATAGCTATATATACATATATATATATTCAGAGAGAGAGAGAGAGAAAACCGTTTTATGTACATTACAGTATTGTCTTTCTACGCTGATTTTAGTTATTGCTTTGGGGTACCCTAACTTGATTAAACATTATGAAGGAATATTTCCATTTATTTTATTAGCGAAGAGAAAATATATCCACCATTTAAGCATTTCTCATTGCTAGAATTAACTTTTCTTGTGAACTGAAATACATTTCCCAATATTCTTTCTACACATTTCCTACACAGTTTTTATATTCAACACGTTTGATATCAAATTCCATTTAAATGCTTCATTTGAGATGAATAAGGTAAAATGAAACCACGATTGAACAGAGATTTGGCATTGCATATGCAATTTTCCGATTAAGCAACAATTTTTAATTTGTCTCTAAAAGTTATTTGCGATATTAGTTAATGTAATTTTAATAACATTTCTTTTAATTTCCTTTAAGTTTATACGTATATTTTTTTTTTCTTTTATTCACGGTCACTTAATCCTTATTGGTATTGAAGTAGTTGTTAAACAAAGTCAATTCTGTGTCAGCCATTACCGTACTTCAGCGCAAACTTCAGCACAAGAAGATGTCTCTCTTGTAGTAACGCTACTTTCATCTCATGTTTACTGATGTTTTTAATTTGAAAGCACATTTTCAATAGAGAAATCAATATTCAGAGCTATGACTATGTATTTTGCTGAAATTTAACATTACGCTTGGCTTTCAAAATTTAATCAGTTATCTTTCAGTAAATTAGTTTTATATGAACACAGACAAATTATATCCACACTTACATCCACAAATACATATTGTTTGCTATGTTTACAAAATAAAAATCGATGTTATTGACCGCTTTACCTACACACAAACACACAGATACCCACTCGCGTATACATACGTACATACACACGCGCGCTTTTATACATATACACTTAATTTAGGTTTAACCAGTAAGTATTAGAGCACGTGGAAACATGTCTAACTTCCTCAGAACTAACCATGAGAAGCTGAGTTTCACAACACCAAAAAAAGAACGGGGCTAATCAAATTAGTACAACTGTAAACTATCAAAGGTACAGTCGAATTATGTAAAACATTGATGAAACTCAATATCTCTCTCCTTAGATCAACCTAGTATTAAATCTAGGCATCATCCATTTATTCTTTATCCACATTCAGTATTTCCCACTGAAACTTGATACACATAGCAAATTGTAAATGAAGAGGATTCTTCTGTACCAGTTTTTAGGTCAAAATCAGACATAGTTGGGGTGTTTTATAACGAAAGGTTGTTCCCCCATATCATTCTCAACACGTTTTCAGATATACTACATCCTGTTCCAAATGGCTCAATCTGTTATATTCTAACGTAAAGACGTTATTAGTTGAAAAAAGATGTACCTAGTATTGGAACAAGGATGACGGGCTTCTTTCAGTTTCCGTCTACCAAATCGACTCACAAGGCTTTCGTCGGCCCGAGGCTATAGTAGAAGACACCTGCCCATGGTACCAGGCAGTGGGACTGAACTCGGAACCATGTGTTTGGTTACCACGCAGCTAATCCTACGCCTATGCATATTCTTTTATTCTTTTATTCTTTTACTTGTTTCAGTCATTTGACTGCGGCCATGCTGGAGCACCGGCTTTAGTCGAATCAAATCGACCCCAGGACTTATTATTTGTAAGCCTAGTACTTATTCTATCGGTCTCTTTTTGCCGAACCGCTAAGTTACGGGGACCTAAGCACACCAGCATCGGTTGTCAAGCGATGTTGGTGGGGACGAACACAGATACACAACATATACACACATACAT
>NC_068987.1:84469069-84474239 GCF_001194135.2 Octopus bimaculoides
TATATATACATATATATATTTTCAAACATTCATTCATTCATTCATACATACATGCATACATGCATACATGGTGGTTGTCTATTGCTTATGCAGAGTCTGAGCAACTCTTCTACTTACACCTTAGATCCACCATGGCATCTGATGTGTCTTTTTAATCCACACAATGTATTGAAGAGACGCTCACGTAGATCGCATATCTGATTTGGTTCACCAAGACCCTACAGTTAAGTTCTGATTTTTGTGGATCTTAAAATGTCTTTTGAGGCCTCCGTGAGATTTGCAAACCGTCCGGCATACACGACATAGGAAGGTGTGTACAGATATATAAGCAGAGTAGTTGATGGAGGCTCGCTTTTCATGGGTCTACAAATGAGATTTGAACCCAACAAAACAAATGCATCATCTCTCACAATCTGGGCGAAGGAGTGGCTGTGTGGTAAGTAGCTTGCTTAACAACCACATGGCTCTGGGTTCATTCCCACTGCGTGGCACCTTGGGCCTTCAACTATAGCCTCGGGCCGACCAATGCCTTGTGAGTGGATCTGGTAGACGGAAACTGAAGGAAGTCCGTCGTATATATGTATATGTGTGTGTGTATATGTTTGTGTGTCTGTGTTTGTCCCCCCACCATCGCTTGACAATCGCTGGTGGTGTGTTTACGACCCCGTAAATAGCGGTTCGGCAAAAGAGGCCGATAGAATAAGTACCAGGCTTACAAGAATAAGTCCTGGGGTCGATTTGCTCGACTTAAAGGCGGCACTCCAGCATGGCCGCAGTCAAATGACTGAAACAAGTAAAAGAGTACAGTGGTACATGGATTTGATATCGCAACTTTCAAATAATTTCTTTAGTAGAGTGGGCGGAAATTCTGTAGCGAACATCTCATTATGAACATAAATACTTTGCATAAATCTATACGTTAATATCTAACTAAAAATCATTCTTAAGCATTCGAAATCAAATTTATTAAAGATAAAGAAATAAAGAATAATAATGGAAAGCAGTTTTAAAATGTAATCTGTAGAAGCTCGTGTAAACGATACTAGGAAAGTGTTTTCCGTTCCTTACGTATTTCATCTCGATGGAGTTTAGTATGATTGAAGTGTCTATACTTCCATTTTACAAAGATGGGATTGGTACATTTACAATAGAGTCATTTACCTGTTTATTTATTATCACTGCCTTACGATAGAAAACATGAAAGGCTTCTGGCGTAATATCTAGTGTATGAATAAAAAGTAAGGTAACAGATATTATATGTACATACATACATACATACATACATGCATATATATATATATATATATATATATATATATATATATATATAGTGTGTGAGTGTGTATGTGACAGCAAACATTTATCGGCTGAGAAATGAAATTAATATGAAATCGGCCGATTGACTACCTGCTTTCTGACAACATTGTACATATTGGTAATGGAGCTTTAGTTAACACAACAAAAGAACATTTCACAATATTACGTAGAAAAGCGATAAAATATTGTTTGCTGACAGGTTGTAAGAAGAAGCATACGTCACGAGAAATGGAAAATATTAAGAGGAGTGTTACGAAATTACAAGACAATCCTAACTGCTGCAGAATACAGTACTTTCGATATATTATTTATGATTACTATGTTATCAATACAACGAAAAGCTTACTGAAATATTTATCAGCTGAACGGTTCATCACTTATTGGATGCAATTTCCAGACAATGATGCCTCCGAAACCAAAGACTAATATTAATACTTCACACAGATTCATACGGATACTAATTTTGTTCTCAAGCAGTACTTTTATGAACTTGCAGGATTCTTAATTGGTTACAGTTGCTACAACGTTACACTATCTTGTATTTGAGATGTAAATTCATTTGTATTAAACAATAAATTCAGGAAAATAAACTTTATAACGAGAATAATAAAACAGTCGTAACGTTTTAGGTGTCTGTTAATCCTAAACATATGACATATCGTAGCACTGAAGGATGATGGAATAACTAATTAAAGAAAGACGTGATTTATATTATTTAAAACATGCAAATTGGTTATAGCCACCAATTGTTAATGATACAACCATTAATTATATTGACTTTATAAAATGTAACACCACTGGAGCAATGATTCTATTTTATAATTTGCAGTTACACAGTATTAAGTTATTTGGGCGAATCCGTTTAAAATGTTTGCCATTTTTTTTTTCTTTACTTTCTTTTTGTCCAGAAACGTGGTGAAGAGACATCATCGTTATATAGTCGAATAAAATTCAGAGCAGCGTTACTTATGAATACTTACCTTCTGAGAGCATATTCAATTGAGATTGACTTTGCATATCATCATTTCCATGTCGAAAAAAATAATCACCAGTTGAGCACTAAGTCGACCTAATCGATAACCCCTACCTTTACCCATAACAAACTAGTGACTTTGTGCCAAAATTTTAAACCATTATTCATCTCCAGTTTAAGTTTAATCATGCAGGTCTATGGTAGATGCATTCAAGCCAAGACGATCATATTTTCAACAAGCTCTGTATATACTACATTATTTTATAAGTTCAATATTAAAGCAAGGAAGACGCCATTTTAGGATTTTTTGTTAGCAGTTGAAAGTCGAGCTGCCTCGTAAAACATTCCTCATTGGCTGTAGATACTTATATAGTGAAATTCTGCAGCGGTCAAAACATCTGCTTTACAAATTCAATGAAGCCAGAGGACATACCATTTAAAAAAAAATTACTAGTAATTCTTGATTATGTCGTAGGAATTTAATATTTTCTAACATTTGAAGCACATTTTAAAGATAATTGCATCTCTAAAGCCACAGGTGTTAATTTTAATGGCAACTTAAACTAATTTCAACAGGCACATATGCAACTGAATGTATTTGTATATATGAATATAGAGAGATATTGTCAAAGTGAGTTAATAACAGGAAAGACATGATGTATGTATTACTTATTCTCATTTAAAATCAGGTGATTTTAAATGTATAAATATATATATACATATATACATGCGCACACTTACGCGCACACACACACACGCACATACACATATATATGCTACTACATATGTAAATATATAGATAAAAAAATGAATTTAAATACATATGGAACATTAACGTAAAACATGATATACTAGAGAATATATGGGAATGTCATGTAGTTCAGGATATTGAGAATGGAAACACAGATGAAGACGTTAAATAGATCAGAAAAGAAGGTAAAATGCGGCAGGCTTTGATATAAAAAATGTAATAAGAACCAAACAAAATGAAACCACTAAAATAGATCTGAGAAGGAACGTGAGATTAAATATATAGTATTTAGCAGAGAAATAAGTGCCATATATATGTATATTATAAATTATATATATGCATGTATGGATACAGGACGTCGCCAACAGAATACAACATGAAATACGAAAACAAATGAGTTAAATACGCAAAAAAACGAGAGTAAAAAAGAAGTAATGCAACGAATGGTCCTTCAGCAGTTGTCGACTCTCTACTTACTCCTCATTTCGATCAATCAATGACAATATGAATCTTCAGAGACATTGCTCCCATAAATACCAAAATAAAATTTTGGATTTTTGGACGGTCAAAGTTAGGAACAAAAACAGCTCAGTGGAGACATACAAGGAAACCGAACGAAAAAAGAACATGGAGGGTTGTTAGGGCTGAACGAGGGGAAACTAGTGAATGCTGTGAGAAATATTTTCTTTGAAAAGAGAAAATATAGAAGAGAGAGATATAAGACGTCCAGTCTTTAGAACGTCCGTGCAGGTAAGAAAGATGGACGATGGTCACGTGTGAGCAACGAGAGAGAGAGAGAGAGAGAGAGAGAGAGAGAGAGAGAGAGAGAGGGTAGACAGAGAGCAAATAGAAAACGGTGAAAGGGAGAGAAAGGGAATTAGAGAAGGTAGGGGAGAAAACAGTATATATGAGACTCGCATCAAATACGTTAAGATAAACTTACTTGGAAATAGATGCGTGGCGTTCAATTAAATAATAATATGGTAAAGTCGCATCAACTGTACTCTGTACTGTATTCTTCCCAGTCCTCTCGAATTCCCCTTTTCTCCCTTTCACCGTTTTCCATCTGTCTCTCTCTCTCTCCTCCTCTTTCTCTTTTTCTCTCTCTCGTTGCTCGCACGTGACCGTCGTCCATCTTTCTTTTCCTCACGCGAACATCTTTCTTTCCGGCACAGACGTTCTAAAAACTGGACGTCTCCTATCTCTCTCTTCTTTTTTTCTCTTTTCAAAGAAAATATTTCTCTCAACGTTTACTATTTCCCCTCGTTCAAGTCTAACGACCCGCCATGTGTATTTTCGTTCGGTTTCCCTGTATGTCTCCACTGACCTGCTTTTGTTCCTAACTTTGATACCCTTTAAAACCAAAATTTTATTTTGATATTTGTGGGAGCAACTGTCGTCGCAGACTCATATTGTCGTTGATTGCTCGAAATGGGGAGTAGATAGAGAGCCGACAACCGAGAAAGGTTCATTCTTTGTATTACTTGTTCTTCTTTCTCTCATTAGGAATATTTTCTTGACAATAAATTGCGGTGGAATTGCCTTTAGAAAATAATATACATTACAAACATATTTCAGATAGCCTAAACATTTTGTATCCATCTACTCATCCATATATATAAGGACACAGTACTGCATTAGGTTAGGTTAGAAGGCCCCCAATTGTTCAACATCCTTCCAGGGAACCGTAGAGATCTACATGTTGTTCATGTGGTAGCTTTCAAGGAACATCTGGACGGGTTTCTATCTTAGATACGAGATGAACCCATATCGCGAGAAGAAGCACAGAGAAGAATAGCTTCGTCCAACTCGTTACTTCACTAAAATGACAACAGGTGGTGCACCAGCATGACCTCAGCCCTGGACTGAAACCAGTAAAGATAAAAGATAATATATATATATACACAAATGTTGAATATACAAGGAAAGAGCCAAAGGAACAGTTACAGAGTAGTCAAATGTCAAATAAGCGCTTAAGAAATTAGTAATCACACTTCGCACAAGATGGTATTTAAAGCATATGGTTATATAAATGATTTAAATAACATTTTGTGTGTTTGTCTCCATTTTCCATTGTTTTTATATATAAAAGAGTAAAGGAGTAAAAGAGTATATATATATATATATAT
>NC_068987.1:84474340-84475463 GCF_001194135.2 Octopus bimaculoides
TATATATATAATGGATGTCTTATAAAACAGCCATACTAACAATCCAACACGCCTCCATCATCAGCTGCCGCCGGATGTCACTATGGTTTCCACACATACGCAGTACCATTGAAGGAAGCCGGCGTTGTCAACAGTACTAAACCTTGGATATCAACACATTCGTTCAATTTTAATTCTAGGAAGGATTAAACTCTAACATTATTAGTTAAACTACAATAAAGATAATTTAGATAATTTAGATAATTTAGAATATAAAGTATTACTACTTACGTGTTATCTGGACGTACGAAGTACAAGTGAGTTATTTTCTCAATAGACATTAATTATTTGGTGGCGCGGTGCGTTGTCCACTACTTTCTGAAATGTTTTTGACAATTTGGGTGACGTAGTACTCAACAATGACTTATAAACAGTCCAGATATGGACAACCTACGATCCAAATCATTAGACATTTACTTTTATTTACTACGTTGAAGGTGAAATATTACTCCCTATTTATTTAAAATGTCCAGTCTTCCACCTAAACAGAGATTAAACGTTGTAATTAATTCAACATATCTATACATATCTATACTCTCCTGCTAAATATATTAATAGTTAATTTATTCTTTCTAAAATTTTAATTCAGAGCTCCTCAAACTTTTTGGGCCACCGCCCAATAATAACCTCTATAATACCGCCCTATAATACCCTCAGCACCACATCCCTATTTTTATGTATAAATAAATATTTCATATTTTACTAATTTATATATACTATGAATCATTTGATGTTGAATACAATATTATATAATTTCAATACATTATAAATTCGTAGTGTCCCCCATAACACTGCCTTCCTCCTAACGCCACCTTTTTCTCTACTGCCTCCACCCACATATAAGCCCACCTGGATCGTCTCAACGTCTACAGGAGGGAGGCAGGTAACGCCCACTTTAAGAACCTATATTCTAATTAATATAAACATCAGTTTGCAATGTTTCAACAAAAAGGAGAATTACAAATGTCACTAAATGTCGCCAGGGTGTTAGGAAACATCTACATTTCTAGAAACAGGAGCTAAACCGATGTGTATGTGTATGTATGTATGTATGTATGTATGTATGTATATTTATATGTATATA
>NC_068987.1:84475780-84479964 GCF_001194135.2 Octopus bimaculoides
ATATATATATATATATACGCATGTGTGAGTGTGAATGTTTGTGTGTGTGTATGTGTGCGAGTGTGTGTGTGTGTGAGTGTTTGTGTGTAGGCGCAGGCTACTCTGTGAGGTAAGAAGCTTTGTTCCCAACCACATGGTTCCTAGCTCAACCCAACTGAATCGTAATGAACGAATTGATTCTGTCTGACATTACTATCAGTTTGGTTCAAATGCAGGTGAGGCAATCGTCACCCCAGTGAAGAATTTCATATTCATGTGATTCAGGGCAGGAACATCAAGTAACTCAGTAACAAGTTCGAAAACAGGGGCTCTGTAAACGACGCACCCATATCTGGACGACCCGCTACTACATCTGTTGAAAAAGTTGACCAGTTGGAAGCTAGTCTAATCAACAATCCGCAGAAATCATTCGTAGTTATCATTGTTGTATCATTGTTTCATTCGCAGATATTATTCCTCATTGTCCTATGCTCTAAAATTAATTGGAAAACCTACAATAGCATTCAAAACCAGAATCGGGGGAAACTTTTTGACCACCCTGTATATATACACAAGACATGCGTATGTTGTCTATACCGAATTATTTCTGTATGAGCGAATATTCAAGCAAGGAGCACTAAAGAAATCAATATGCATCTCTTCGCAGAAAGTGTTTGTCAGAATGAAATTGTTATTGATCTCTCAAACTCATTTGTGCTTCTAATCTATCAGTCTAGTAGTGACTCACCTGCGGTGTATCTCGGACAGATAGGTAGTGGGAACACAAATTAGATTGATTGACCAGCCACTCACCTTAGCTAACAGCGATCTCAGTATGCAGCAGCTCTTGCGTGGGCTTGTTCCAAACACTTCCGTGCAGAGAATCAGATCCCTCGCTCTGAAATGAGCGTACGCCACGCTGTTTCTTGCTATTGGGACATTATCATTTACAAGGATTTATTATCAGAATTGTTTTTGTTATTATTATTACGGCGACCACGATGACGACGATCACCATCACTACGACCACTATCATCGTCGTCGCCCTCGTCGACGCCAACATCATCGTCGTCATTATTTTTGTATTATTATTATTATTATTATTATTATTATTATTATTATTATTATTATTATTATCATTATTATTATCATCATCATCATCATCATCATCATCATCATTATTATTATTATTATTATTATTATTATTATTATTATTATTATTATTATTATTGGTTCTTAATCTCATGTAAGGGTTGTGTGTGTGTGTGTGTGTGTGTGTGTGTGTATGTAGCTGTGTGTATGCAGATGATAAAGTCATGCTTTCTTTCTTTTCGTGTTGCTACTAGCTGACATACTCAGTAATTCCTGGGAAAGCAGGACCTTTGTGCGTTCCCAGAGTCGATGCACTTGTGTGGTATATAGTCTTTTTCCCTGAGTTGGTATTCAAAGCCTGGCAGCGATGATTAGGCTTTCAATATTCTTTTTTAGGTCACCTTTGTTAAACCATCTTCATAATGCTCCCTGGTCTTTTAATTTGTTGGTTTCCCGATGGAACAAACCATTTAATTCTATGCAGAGGAGGGCTTCTTCTCTCTCGTTGGCTTCTCTCCTTCTCGAGCTAGCATAATCGTTATTGCACCGTACAGAATGCTTAGCGGCATTTCTTCGATCTTTACATACTGAATTTAAATTCCATCGATCTTGAGTTAGCATCTCATAAGTTCAGCTTCGATAAAATGCGTAACCGTCAAGTACGGAGGTTCATGCAAACGTCTTACATCTTCCCTCAAAAACTGCTCGCTCTATATCAAAATTTTAAACAATTATATTTAATGTCGTATAAAGGAAGGCGTAGAACGTGTCGAGTCCTAAAGGTTTGTAAAATTTTGTTGAAACATTGTTTGCTTTTATGAAGTTTTGTTAAAACTCCAACAATGAGTCTCACCCCTCATTCAATGTGTGAAGAGGGCGGCTGTTTAATTATGTTCTACAGGGCCAAATTTTTGAAAAAAAGTTTTTGCCCTCTTTTATTTTGTCCTGTGTCGGAATTTAGAGTCAGCAAAGCCTAGTTTCAGATTCGGTGATGATATAGCTTCCCATCACCGGGTACATAACAGAATGTTACATCCCACTTCTGTAAGAGGGGTATGTGAAGCAGTGTATGCACAAGTACAACAACAGAAATAATATTAATGGTGTCGACAGGAGCCGAAATTGTTAGGGCAACTGTTTTTATAATGAGATTATGAATACAGGAACAACAGTGAGAGCGACAATGGTAACAACAGAAGCCGCAACGATAGCAGCAACAAAACACAAGAGCGAAAGTACCACCAACAACAACAACACTACCAACAACAGAAGTACCAGCACGAAGAAGAAGAAGAAGACGAAGAAGAAGAAGAAGAAGAAGAAGAAGAAGAAGAAGAAGAAGAAGAAGAAGAAGAAGAAGAAGAAGAACAACAACAACAACAACAGCAAGAACTACAACAACAACAACACTACCAACGACAGAAGTATCAGCACGAAGAAGAAGTAGAAGAAGAAGAAGAAGAAGAAGAAGAAGAAGAAGAAGAAGAAGAAGAACAACAACAACAACAACAACAGCAACAGCAAGAACTACAACAACAACAACACTACCAACGACAGAAGTATCAGCACGAAGAAGAAGTAGAAGAAGACGAAGAAGAAGAATAAGAAGAAGAAGAAGAAGAAGAAGAACAACAACAACAACAACAGCAGCAACTACAACAACAACAACAACAACAACAGCATCAACAAGAAAACAGCAGCAGCAACGCAAGCAACAATAACGACGGTGACAATGTAAGCGATAAATTATCTCCATGGGCACAGGTATCACATCATGGAAG
This sequence comes from Octopus bimaculoides, assembly GCF_001194135.2. Lineage (NCBI taxonomy): Eukaryota > Metazoa > Mollusca > Cephalopoda > Octopoda > Octopodidae > Octopus > Octopus bimaculoides. The sequence goes on from NC_068987.1 coordinate 84,478,633, forward strand.
TGAATGTAATGAGTGCACGATATTCTATCCCAACAGGTTTTGGCAACAAGACTTTGCAAAATGGTGTAATGTTGCCCAGAAACTGACATCCCTATACCCTGGTGGAAAGTACTTTTAAACGTATATGGGTGGATATAGAATATCTCATAAAAGCATGACAATTGGGGGAGCGTGAAGCCCTTCTTCGGAAGTGAAACTCTCATGCTGATGCTCTACATAGTTCGAATACAGCCAGGAATAAGGATTTTATACGTTAAGAGAGGGTTGGATAATGGTGGATAATGGCCTGTATCGAATTGGAAGGAGGCGACTCCACCCCTGACGTAAAACGAACTGAAAGTTTGATTTGGAAACACACTGAAAAAGTCCTTTGAGATCAGACTGGTGCATGTAGGAAAGATCCGAATAGAGTGGAAATGCATGTAGCGGTTGGTGGTGGTAGGAAATATAGTATGTCTTAAAATAAGGCATAGTTATATTTCAAATTTGGAGGTACTTAAAGCTATCTGGATGAAATATATTAAATGCGACGTAATTTAAATAGATTAATAAAAAGTATATATTTGAACAGAAACATGAATATAAATACAGTAATACCTCGCCATATCACGGATCACCTATCGCGGTTTACCTATCGCGGTTTACCTATCGCGGTTCATTTATCGCGGTTTATTATTTAAGCTCACGTCGATCTCTCTGTGGTGTTGTTTTACTTTTATAATAGAATAAGTATATACAAATTATAAAAATGAAAAAATCATATGCAGTACAGAATTGTTTCTACTTCGCGGATTTTCAACTATTGCAGGGGCTTTTGGAACGTAACACACGCGATAGTCGAGGGATTACTGCATACACATACACACACACACACAGACACACACACACATGCACACACGCACACACACACACACACATGCACACACACACACATACACACACAAACACACACACACACTTATAGGAGACCAAAAGTGTACGTACGCCGCTATGTGTATATATAAAAAATAAAAACAAAAAATGGAACAAGAATATAACAGGTAACAGCTAAACATTCGGAGAATAGGTGATGACAGGGACAAACAAGGACGGGACATTCAGAGCTTTGAATCTTCAGTCGATAAGCAGATCGTCTTTACAGTTTTGACCGGTTAATCTCGACACTGCTCTAATCTGGATGACCCCCAACGAAATCTAAGCTAAGAACACTAGATTCTTTCGAAGAACGCAAGCAAATGTATACTAAAACAAGGACGGAAAGGACAAAAAAAGGGGAGAAATGGCACACAATTCTAAGTACAATCAACACACACACACACACACACACACACA
>NC_068987.1:84480414-84483972 GCF_001194135.2 Octopus bimaculoides
ATATATATATATATATATACGTAAAATCTTGGATGCAAGCTGGAAAGCCAACATTAGATGCAGAACATGGAGTGCTATTCGTACTTACTTCAGTTGTACTATCATATTTCTTAACAGTCTTACAGACAGAAGCTGAAAAATCTGTGTATATTTTACCTGATGACTTGATCAGTGAACGTAAGGAAGGTGAATTGAAACACCGAGATTTAAGTACATACACGCACACACACATATACACACATTACGTATACTCACATACACAATTACAAAGACAAAATACGCAGAGAGAGTTGCGCTCGCAGGAAATCGAATACATACCTATTATTGGTATGTGTGGATCTTTATCGCTAGGTAGCATCGATGATTGGGAATATATGTATTGTTGCTAAAACTCATGTCAGTATTTCGACAATACTTATATAATCAACATATAATTCCAACTGTCCCCGTTCAGCATAATACATACGTCTTTGGTTTTATACATGGGGCGTTTTGCTGGAGGTGCGTTTGCTATTTTTGACATATCCTACGTCGGTGCAGAAATTCTCTTGTAATTTTTATCTGCATATTTGTATGTATAGGTAAATACATCAAATGACATATAACCGACTTATTACACAAATGAAAAATGCATACGGTGCACTCTAATATTTATGATGGTGCACTATGGCGGAAATAGCCTGCCTCTCTGTCTGCGTTCTACATTGTAACTATCGGCTTCTGCATGAGCGAGTTTCTATATGTGCATGAATGTTTGTGTGTGTGTGTGTTTCCAGGTGCATATGCGTGTATATGTGCGCGTGCGTGTTGTGCTTCGATATATACATGCATAACTATATAGTTATTTATTTATTTATCTGTGTATATACGTGCAATTATAGATCTGCAAACATATACATGTACGTAAGCATGTTTGTATGCATATATGCACGCATGCCTGAATTCCTAGTAATTCACTGTGTTTTATCTCAGTAAATCTTATTAATGACTTGCTAGTTAGTTAATTATATTTTCGCGAATAGTTATTTCGCTAATGTGCTGTTTCAGCTGTTTGTGCTGTCAATAGATTAACGTAGTAGATCTGAACGAACAGAACATTATATACCAAAACTACATTATGGCTTTGGCGTATAATGAGTTTAATTGGATCCGCACCTTTAACGACGTGGAATTTATAACACCTCTTGTTAGTGATTATTGGGTAACCTCTTAATGCACTACAATGAATGTGATCATTGATCAAGAAATTTTTATTGTTAACAATATGAATATATACGACTTGGCTCAGTATTAATGGAAAAGAAGGCTGTGCGATTGTAGGAATAATTTAGGAAACAACTTCATTGTTTCACAACGAAAATTTAATGATACAAACATTACTTTCGATGAATTCGAAAGGATGTCGTCAAAAACGATTATTACCTTATATATGTTTATCAAAATCGTTTGTACCCTGGAGTTCAAAATTAGACCTAGCTTTATAACATTGATAACATTATATAGTGGTTCTACACGTCTCTTGATTTATTAATTTTGTCTATATTTTAATTATAAAGGATGCAATAAATATAGATCTGTATTTTCTGTTGTCATTTATTAAGACATTCAGTACTGATGTCTGAATATTTCAGAGTCGCGTTTGCTACCTTCGGTCTACGATTCAGAGTTTGGTCTGCTTCAGAGTACAGTAATCCCTAGACTATCACCGGTGTCACGTTCCAAAACCTCCCAAAGAAATACTTAGCGTCCACAAAAATATGAATACCTATCGGCCGCAGAAACCCGGATATACTGAGGAGACCGCAATATAAATTTACATATATTAACCAGAAGAATCCGCGATGTACTGAGTGCGCGATAAGTGAACCGCGATGTACTGAGTGCGCGATTACTGTAAACATGACCATTCAAGTATTTGATGACCTATCACGCCTTTTAGGTGTTGAAGACTCTTCGTACTTCGATAGTAGTGAAACGTTACGAAAGTCTGTTCCATCAAATCGTGCCTAGAGAGATTCTGAAGAAGTGTAGGTAAATTATATTTCATAAAGTTCCTACTGGTATAGCAGAGCTACAAATGTACGAACCTATCATAGCCTTCACTAGAATTACAAAGTTGTTTGCGTTCTGTTTAAAAAGAAAACACATTCATATACTATTTTAATTCCCATGCATTTGCAGTTCATTGTTAGTTCTCACAACACTTGATCTTCCCTAATGAAAAGAGGGTAAGATGTTTTATTGAGAAGTATAGTATGAACAAATGGCATCCATAATTTAGTGGGCGAGCTGGCAGAAACGTCAGCTCGCCGGCCGAAATGTTTAACGGTATTTCGTCTGTCTTTACGTTCTGGGTTCAATTTCCACTGAGGTCGACTTTTCCTTTCATTCTTTTGGGCTCGAAAAATTAGGTACTGATTGCGTACTGAGGTGGTTCTAATCGACTGGCCCCCTCCCCAAAAGTTTTGGACCTTGTACCTAGAGTAGAATAATTTAGTGAGATGTTAAATAACAAAGAAAAATAAATAAGGAAAAAAGGGAAAGCTCTATTATATACAATACTGAATTTACATGGCACCGCGTTGAATGAATTTGGAAAGCTGAGGGACGGAACTTAAAGAAATTAGTATTAACACCTTGGCTATACTCAGTACTGCATGTGATTCACAGGTCATATTTCCTTGGTGTCCAAGCAACACATATGATGTGCCCATACAAAACATTCCCAACTTCTGTTCAACTACAAGAGAAATTAAGGGTTTATGAAATGGAAGCTTCATATTACTGGGAATGTATGAGACAAGGGTTAAACGAAAGTCCAAAAACAAGCATGGTTATGAAGGACAAACTTACGGAAATGCTTTGGACTGGTATAAGTTTAAATACTGTCATGTATTTCTTCTGACACACCAGAGACTTGCCATTTCTCCGATCCTGCGACGTTTAATAATATATAATGCAAGGCTCAATAACAGTCTCGTACATGACATATATTACCAGCATTAATCTAACTCGTATTATCTTTCTGTGTTATTTATCTGGAAAATGGACATCTAACTAACTAAATATTTCCAACTATACAATTCTTTTATCGAATTTGCAATTAACGTTGCAATTATGCGAAATCCTACTGGCAATTAATATTGCAATTAACGTTGCAATTAAATGACGTATATGAACGATAAGGATAACTTTCTCAGTTATTCAACTGTAATTTATAATTACGTGAGTGCAATGACTCAATACCACCATCTTCCAATAACGAAGAAGTAAAAGTATATTTCTTCACGACAATTATTTTCTAAAATTAGTGATGATATAGAATGTAGTTGAAACAAGATCTACAATTCAAATTTAAGCGAAAGATAGTTTTATGTTTTTATTTAATTCTAATTGAATTTGTGTGACTTTAGGTTTTGTTTTCTGAATAAAACCATTATAATTTAATTTAGGTAATCAAAGTATACCCTTAGAATGACAGAGAGTGGAATTTTCGTTGCGGCATTCGGGATTTTACAATTCTTTCGCGTTATTTTCGATAATGATATATATATATAT
>NC_068987.1:84484168-84489336 GCF_001194135.2 Octopus bimaculoides
TCTATCTATCTATCTATCTATCTATCTATCTATCTATCTATGTATATATATATATATATATATATATATATATATGCATACATACATAAATAAATGTGTGCATGCGTGCGTACGCGTGCGTGTATGAATGTTTTACATAACACAGCGCAGTCTTTCTAATTATATACTTGGGGAATTATAAAAAAATCAAAAATGTAAGATCCCATCTGATATTTTACAAAAAACAAACAACTTATTAAACTTTAGATTAGTTATCCACGTATAGTATCAGACAGCAGTTGTGCATTCATGAATCAGGGCCTGCATTCAGTGAAATAGAGTTGTAAGAAGGTTCATAGTTAAAACAACATTACAGCACTGACAGTGGCTCGGGGATCTCTTAAACATAGTCACATATTCTAGAAGCAGTGATAACCAACATTACTTATGTATGTCAATAAATCGATTTCTTGACACTTTCGAGAAGTCGCTACTAAACGTGAAATATATATTTAGTTATTCAGATAATAATGAATTACATGTTTTTACAGTGGTCCTTGATATATGATATATCTGAATAGATTATGACTTGTCTTCTTTATTAATGTTAATCAAAGATATATTTTTTCTTATAACAATTCATGAACAATAACTTCACTGGCTTTAGAGTTCCAACTGAACAAAACTGATTCTCTAGAATACTAATATGATGAGGCCATTGAGCGTAATGTAAAGCAGGATAGTCTACTGGGAAGGGCTTTTCCGTTTGCGCGATGATGCCTGCGTTCTTCGTCTATAGACATATTTAAATGATATACATGCAAGGACGCATGCATACATACATACATACATACATACATACATACATACATACATACATACATACGTAACGCGTGCAAATATAAATATCAGGTGGTTTTCTCCCAATTGAGTATGACAAGCACTTTCACTTCTGTGCTTTTCTAAATTATATTGTCTCCCTGTTTTGAAGTCCTGCATCAATATGGAAAAACGAAGACACCGCCTTCAAGTTACCGACAAGATGATTCATCAGTACAGTGAACTCTAGAATCATGATTGGTCAAGTCTAAACTAAACATTCCATGAATGAAAATAGCATCATATATTGGTGATATTTTCTTATAGCAAATGCGCATGTTACAGCTAACCAAAATTCCCCCCTCTGTATTCTCGTTATTTTCGAGGCAGAAACATACCCCCACATTATATTAATGTCATATTCTTCCAAGTTAACGAAATTCAATTTCTGAATCACATGATCAGCCAGGTTCAATGGAATATTCATTCTACACAAGGTTGCATGCGATTCTTCTCTTTGAATTAAATGCTATGTTTAATATATTCTAAAGAATATTCATTGTTCCGTTCCGTTTTGTAATGTTTGACATCCTATCATTTCGTATAGTTAAATACGTTGCTTTATATACGTAACAGGAATCACAGAATGGAATATATCTACGTCTAAATTCTCCATGAAATATATTACCATTTGCATTCTACTTGAATCTGCCGACATACAATTAAAACTTACGTCTCATGCTATTCCAAGATGGAATACACGATTGCTTATTCACGGTAAGAATTGCTCATGAATGAATCCCATCAGATGATGTTCATAGAAGAGAAAACGCATCTATTGTTTAGCTAGAATTCATTTCAGGAACAATACATTTATTCGATTAGTAAATTTCATTGCAAAAATAGACGAGAAATAAGATGTTAGACACATATATTATCGCCCAAGCATATCATTCTAAAAGATATCACAAAGATACACCAATGACTCTACTATTTGTAATGGTCAGATAATTTCTATTCAAAGAAGGAAAGAGGAAAACTAGTGTTGTTAGAATTTAAATTAATTTTAGTTTTTAATAAAAGATATGGAACAGACAAAGCGTTCTGTCATCTGATTGAAGTAAATCATTGAATCTTTGAAATGTAACAATAAGCATTCACGTTATGGAAGGATTTTTTTTTTCTTGGCGTGTTCACCCTTATATTGTATGTCGGTCGAATAAACGATGATTTATTACCGCGCGCGCATGTGTTATTGTGTTAATATATCTATACGTGTGTCGTAGACTTTGTGTTTATACAATCCTAACCACTGTCTCATCATAGATAAACTACATGAGAGGAATATCAATTTAAACACTTATGACAGAGATACTGGAAGTGTGATAAGTTTCAGAGATTTTTAGATTTGTTATATTGCTTTATAAGGGGTTCACGTGACAGAATGGTTACTGCGTCGGTGAGATTGCTTTGCAGCAGTAGCTGCAGATCTCTAGACCTTGAGTTCAAATCACGTCGGGGTTAACTATGCCTTCATCCATTTGGTTTAGATAAATTATGAACCTAATACAAGCGTCGATTTATCTCTTTCTCTCAATGCTCTTCTCTCTCTGACATATCCCTCTCCCCCTCCCCCTCACTCTCTTTATCTCTCTGGCTCGCTCTCTCTCCCTCTCATTCACACTTTTGGGTAAAAATTAGATGCCCCCGAATTGGAAGGAAATCGGCTCTAGGATCTACCAAGTCTAAAATTTTCCCAGGATTCAGCAAATATCACAACGGAGACCAGGTTACTTCATCCACAGGTTAAGAGACCAATGCAAGCTATATACTTATAGGTTAATACGAATAATATACATGTTGCAACTTTTGTGGACGGAATATCAAACAGAGACAGTGCACGCTAAAATTGCGCGATTGGGTCGAGAGTTTACCTCCCAATCATATGGTTCCAGCTACGCTTCAATAAGTAATGACTTTGACAAGGGTCTTCTACTATAGCCTTGGGCCAACCAAAGCCCTGTGAGTGGATTTGATTGACGGAAACTGAAAGAAGCTCGTCGTATATATATATATATAGGTGCTTCTTTCCCGTGTTGAGTAAAATTAAGACGCAGGCTCCACTCCTCGTGGTGCCCTTCCGTCAATTCCTTATATATATATATATACACACACATATATATGCATATGTATGTGTGTGTGTATGCGTGCGCGTGCATGTGTGTGTGTGTTTTGTATCTGTATTTGTTCCATAGTGTCGTTTGGCAAGCGGTGTTTGTGTGCTTAAATCTCCGTGACTTAGCGGTTCGGCAAGTGACCGATGAATTAAGTAACAGGCTTTAAAAAATATATTCAGGAACTGGGATCGATTCATTCGACTAAAATTTTACAAGAAGAAGAAGAAGAAGAAGAAGAAGAAGAAGAAGAAGAAGAAGAAGAAGAAGAAATGCCCTGATGCACTACCAGACAGTGGCCCTCAGGGCTTCTGATCTTCACTGATTGGAAGTGTTTTGATGTACATAGTTTTGTCTTAGTATAAAAGATAGGTTACAGCAAATATTCTGCTCACCACCACAGATTTACTTGTCAGTTGTTTCACCTTAACCAGTTGAGCATGTCTATTAATGGCCGACGATATGTGAATCCCTGATTACGAGCAGAAGTAGTGGGGGAGCATTAGAGCCATGTGTCAAGAGGAATTCTTTTGTGGTTTGAATAATTAATGTCTGGAAACATGGATGTTTCGTCCATCATGCTTAACCAAATTTTATTCAGGGACCTATTGAACAGGAAGGGCTACACGATCTGGAAAAAATTATAACTGCATCTCACCTGCAACACCATGGGCTGTTTATTTTGATATGAGGTCACCATGGCATGCATATATATTTTTGATGCATGAGCCTGGTGTGCCCTTTTGGCTTCGTATATTTTACCCCAGTGTCACTTTGATGGCATGCACTCTCTCTCTCAATAATTATAATAACCAGAGCACTCAGAGAGCGCAAACTTCCGCCAAGGCAACACCAACGTCCTCTCAAAGATTAGCAGGGGATGATTTTTAAATAAACTCAAATTGCTCTCACAACCGATTATAATAAAAATGAACCCGACTGCTCTCAAAATTTAATTTTAAAAAAAAGAGGAAAAATAATCCAGAAACCTTGTACGGTACCTGATTGATCCCAATGATAGTCATGGAATGTGAAGATGTGTGTTTGGGCCTTGTTTGTAATGCTGTGCGCGTATCGTCTGCAGCAAGAACAGGGAAAGTTTTCTCTATGAAGGCCTTTTTTAATCTACCCACTGATATATTGTCTTTACGACCATTAAGGTCTATAGTGAAAAATTTATCCGTGCATGGAAGCAAATGGAAAGGACCTGCATACGATGCTGTTAACGGAGTCCAAGAAGAAAAAAAATCTTCAAGGCAGAACTAGAAATGCAGTTGTTAAGTAGTTAAGACGCTTTAAGCAAGAGCGATATATTCAAAATTGGTAAAACTAAAAATTGTCGAGGATAAATTAAATTTATTATTGTTACGGAATATGTTAGTGTTATTTAATTTCTGAACGGTTTTGCTGCCGTTTGTTTATGTAGCTTGATTTCTTTATCCACTGGTCTCTGATCAAATAGAGACGCAAGTAAAATTAATAATAGAGAATCGAAAATAAAACCTTCGAAACAGCAACGCCGCCACAACCTACGTGGAAACCATGAGTATGCTTTCAAGGTAGATAATCAGAGAAAGACTTGAAATGGAATGTAAGATCGTAATACTTCATGTAAAGTAAATATAACAAATAATGCTGAGTCCTTGTCCGGTACCGAATCGACCCCAAAATCTAATCAGTTCGTGCCAGTCACAAGGCCAAATATCCCTGAAAGTTTCATCCGAATCTGTCTCGCGGTTCTTGAGATATCTTGTCCACGGACAAACAAACAAACAAAGAAACATGGTTGAAGACATTACCTCCGCCTCCGCTAAGGCGAAGGTAATGATAATAATAATAATAATAATAATAATAATAATAATAATAATAATAATAAAGACCAAAGCCTCCCCACCAGAAATTACCAAAAACACATAATGAAAAGAAATATAACAAGTAACTGTAGAATATGTGGAGATGGACAAGTAACAATAAATCATCTTATCTCTGGCTGCCCAGTCCTGGCTAAGAAGGAATATATTCACAGACATGACAGAGCTGGGACCTATATACACTGGAAGCTATACCAACACTATGGAATAACAACAGAAAAAATATGGTATAAACACACGCCAGAAAAGGTCACAGAAAACGAGAAAGCAACCATACTCTGGGATATGCCAATACACACAGATAGAGAAATTAAGGCAAATAGGC
>NC_068987.1:84489450-84495428 GCF_001194135.2 Octopus bimaculoides
ATGGAAAAACTTTCAAAATACAAAGACCTGGAAATAGAGATAACTCGAATGTGGAATCTAAAAACAGAAACAATTCCGATCATAATAGGTGCCTTAGGTATAATAAAAAAATATCCAGACAAATACATAACAAAAACACCAGGACTTACAAATATATATAACATACAGCAAATTGCACTACTGGGTACTGCACACATTCTACGCAAAATACTTTCAATACAGTAAACATAAGAGCACCACAGCAAACCACAGCACATACCCAAGGCGCACAGAGCTGCGCTCGGTAGTGAAGTGAAAGCACGTTATAAAAATAAAACTACTGAACAATAATAATAATAATAATAATAATAATAATAATCTTAAAGAGGAAAGTTACAGAGTTTAGTGCTTCTATAAATTGATCTTTGATTTATAGATGCCGGGCTCAGGATTTGTTTCCAACAAAGACTCATAAATTGAATTCAATGAAATAAGGATCACAAACATTTTGCATGTTAGAGCAGTCGATTAAGCTGACACCAATGATTAAGTAGTACGTGTTTCGTCAATAGAATAAATTTAGAATCCGCGGTATTAGGATTAAGATTAAAGAATTAAAAAATAACGGATAAATGTCCCATGGGACTTTCTAACATGCTATTAATTTAATCATTCCCTTAATTTTTAATTAAATTGGATAGTGATTTATGAATTAGGTACAAATCCAAGGCCTTTGTGAGATTCCTCAAAATCAAAGAGTAGTTGCATAATCGATCTAGCAAGGTTAAAATGTAAAAATCGATCGATAATGGGATTTGTCCAACACCCTTTTATTGTTGAATCTGTTCGCACTTGTATTCAGATAAGAAAGTACAATTGAGAAATAACCTGAAATGTGTTGCATGGCGCGTTTTGTGTTCTATTCATCGTTTCAACCTTTTGTTGTGTGTCGTTGGGTGTAATTAACACAGTTCGACAAATGTAAACATACACCAATCAAGAAAGACCGTCTGATACACTTACCGTTATTCAAACGTGTGGTTTATGGCATCTGTAATTAATTAATTGAGAGATAGGTAAGGACCTTGTAAAATAAATGCCGATTAGCGAGTGAAATTACTCATCAGCTTAATTATATACGTACGGGTCACCGTATTGATTATTTTTTGTAATAAGTGCAACTCCTTTATTGGTTGCTTAACTAATATCAAATGGGTTCGAAAGACAGTATATTTGCAAAACGCAAATATATATATATATATTATTTTTTGGTTCTGTGTCGCATGATTCTTCAAGATATTTATTATACAGCAAAGAACAAATATTTCAACAATAAGTCGTCCTCCTCATCATTGTCGTCGTCGTCGTCGTCGTCGTCGTCGTCGTCGTCGTCGTCGTCGTCGTCGTCGTCGTCGTCGTCGTCGTCGTCGTCGTCGTCGTCGTCGTCGTCATTATCATCATCACCATCATCACTATCATCATTTACCTCTGGACCTACTGTCTCCAATCCTACGACTCACAAGACCAGGTAACGGCTGTCCATGATGTGTACGTGACCGAGATCACAAGAACAGGACGCCGGTCCGTCCCAGGGTTATTCATTTACAGCTGATTGGACAGGAGCTTTTTATGCAGGAAAATAATGCACCATCCGGCACGGAAAGCGAAATCACGATTTAGCGATCGTGATTGCAACACTACATTTACTAGGCAATGTGCCTTCACAAACTACAAAAAGCATTCCCGAATTTTTTTTTTTTTTTGTCTTTTAGCTGAGGTTGTTATAACTGTTTTAGGTTTTTGTATAAAAATACTATACATCTAATAAGCTGATCTGCCAACATTGTTATTCAGATTAAAGGAGGCAACTGTAATGTCACCGCTAAGAACACATCCGCTAAACACTGCTCATCACTGCTGACTAGTCTGCAGAATACAGACGGGATGTGAAGATAATCTGGAAGCTCGCCATGTAATAAATTTTGGTGTTAAACTGGTCAAAAACTGCTTATGGATTAACTTTTATAGGCGTCTTGAGCTGATTGAGAAATTTCGCAATTTTTTGGATGAACACCGTCGTGTGACTATATAGACAATAAAAATACGGCTTAGATTTGGTGTGCCAACTGTACAGAGAATCATTCACGAAGATCTGCATACATGCCCAACCCATCACTCTCGACTTGTAGTACTTTTATAGATCTTGAAAGCATGGATGCAAAATTGAACCTGGAGTGAACTGAACTCTGATCGTAGAGTGTCAAAAAACCTTCAGCCTGACAGTTCGTACTACATCTGTAATGACTCTTACCAACTCGGAAGATACCTCGAAATATATAATGACTCAACTATGATCTACACAATTGCGTAGAACAGGTCTCCAACTAAAACTCCAGCTACGTTACCAGTGAATAGGTCAACTAAGAAAGAAACATCTCCAGAATTATCTGTGTATCTGCCAAAGTTCCGATCATATTTCATGTTACATGATTGAGTCTCAGTCTGATTTTTTGTCTTGGCAACACACTTTCTTTGAGATTTAGAGCATTCATTTCGATCTGTCTTGGCATGTTTTAAGTATTGACTGGCACTCTGACAGATACGACGAGGAGTGTCCAAATTGATCTGATCAACGGAACAGCATGCTCGTGAAATTAACGTGCAAGTGGCTGAGCACTTCACAGAGAGACGCGCGTAGTCTTAATGTAGTTTTCAGGGAGATTCAGCGTGGTACTGAATGTGGAAAGACTGACTATCTGATTTACATGTACATCTCATTTTGCCAGCTAAGTGAAAGGGAGCTACGCTAAATAAAACGTCTTACTCAAGGGCAAAATATGCCCACAGGACTCGAAATCACGACACTATGATGGTGAGCTGAATAATCAAACCCTTAAGCCATGATTCTTTTTTTTTCGAAGCATTAATATGATTGTTAATTCTAAATACAGTTCAGTTATCATTATTAATATTTTGGTGGAGGTTAATTTAGGCACTAGTTTGTAAAACATATTTTCAACAAAGCTACTTCTAATAATGATGTGTTTCATGTTTTTATTATGACACTGCATATGTATCTGCATACGTTCAGACATGTAAGGATAGAATAATATTTTTTTACCATTTTTACCATAGATCATGTACGATGGAAATATCTACTATGCAGTTTATCAATATTTGCACTTGTAAATATATAGACATTGGAAATCAAAGAATTCAAAGCAGAAAAAAAAAACAACCGGAGACTTTCAAAAATGTAACAAGTGGCAAACAAATTATAAACTCAATTTGTGATGAAATCACATTCCTTACCATCAATTTCGTTATTGTTGTTGAAAACAAGTTTCTCGTTACTATGTTACTATTTTTCGTCACTCCCAATAAATCACCTTACAACTGTCTACGTAAACTGAAATAAGGAAATTATATTTGTTAATTAGATGCCCAAATTTCAGAGTGCTTTCTCTTGCCTTTATTTTGATGTTATAAAGCAAATATATATGTTTAGAAAAACGGAATTTGCATTTCCTTAATTTAGAAGTGAATTCAGAATATCTATCTATCTATCTATCTATCTATCTATCTATCTATCTATCTATCTATCCTTTCTATCCTTTTGCTTCTCGTTATATCATTGTGTGTGTGTGTGTGTGTGTGTGTGTGTGTGTGTGTGTGTGTGTGTGTGTGTGTTATTGTGTGTACTTGTGGGTGTGTGTATATATGTGTATGTATACATGCGTATGAACTACTGTTGCTACACTCCCTCTCTGATTATTCGATCCTTGTAGTACTGTTCTCCTTCTATATTAAATCTAACTGCTCACGAAAATCTCATCTCTCAGCTTATTTTCTCCCTCTAAAGTATTCTTTGCAGCACACCTCATTGTTATCACTTCCAGTAACTGCTTTAATTTACTGCATTGTTTATATCCGCCCACACACATTTTAAATTTTGTGTATACATATACATATACAAACACATATACATACAATTATAAGAAAGTTAAGTTAAGCGATCATATAAACACATATGATAAAGAAAAAAGCACATAGTTCTCTGCCAATTACTTTACTCAGCTCTTGACTGTATCTCCTATTTATTTCGAAGCATTTTAACAAGAGGATAAGTTGCATCTGAATATATACTGGTAGATTTATAAGAAATCCTATCATAGAATACTACAGTGAAGACTGGGTAATACAAAACAATTGGGTCAATTAAACAGCATATCCACGAATTAAGAAAAATATGGGGAATGTATATAAAATGTGGTACAACTAAGGAAGAACATGGAAAATTAGATAATAAAGTGACAAAAAAGTTATAACCAATAAAAGCCTTTTGTGTGTAGTAAGGACACAACCAGGAACATCTGCTTTATAAGCAATACTAAGATAAAACAATAGGTTTTGGTGAACTCATGTATGTTTGCGTCTTTCTCATCTGTGTATATCTGCGAATTTGTGTTGAATGTTGTCCCTTAAATTATTCGGTGAATTAATTAATTAATAAATCAAAGACTGCAAATGATCATGCGTATGTTATAGACGCTCCGCCACCTTAGTTTGTGCGCTAGATTGGATCATTTTAAATTTATTTTCACACATTAATTGTCCGGAAGTTAAACGGTAAGTTCGGGTTTTGTAACAAATACTGTGATATTTTTAGGATAGCTTTTGAGATCTCTGTACGATGTTCTGGCGGAAGTAAAGGACATGGACCGCAGTCCCATTTGGTTTTTTAGGGCTGGGTTTGGGGGTGGTTCTACAGAAATCCACCTTTTCGACTGCGGTGATTCCCAATCTGCAAAAAGAAATTGCCATTTCAAAATTTTAGTTTCCGTCCCGCAATTTTTCACTTCGTTTAGAAATTTGTTTTGGAGAAATACGTAGAAAAATACGGAGATCATGATATTCTGAAGAAAAAAAAAAGAATTAGTAAAATGTCAATTTTTCAAATATAAATAAATAGGCGCAGGAGTGGCTGTGTGGTAAATAACTTGCTTACGAACCACATGGGTCCGGGTTCAGTCCCACTGCGTGGCACCTTGGGCAAGTGTCTTCTACTATAGCCTCGGGCCGACCAAACCTTGTGAGTGGATTTGGTAGACGAAACTGAAAGAAGCCTGTCGTATATATATATATACATATATATATATATATATATGTATGTGTGCGTGTATGTTTGTGTCTGTGTTTGTCCTCTCAACATCGCTTGACAACCGATGCTTGTGTGTTTACGTCCCCGTAAACTAGCGGTTCGGCAAAAGAGAACGATAGAATAAGTAATAGGCTTAAAAAGAATAAGTCCTGGTGTCGATTTGCTCGAATAAAGGTGGTGCTCCAGCATGGCCGCAGTCAAATGCCTGAAACAAGTAAAATAGTATATAAACACACCCTCCACTCCGCCAGCGCATCTGTGACAAAAAGTGAACATATTGTGGGTGAGGGTCTTTTGGAATTAAGAGAGGTATGTAAAAATTAGATTTTTTCTACACACACACAAAAAATTACATTTAAATTTTTTTTATTCTTTTTAATAATTCGGATTTGGAAATTGGATCTTCAGTGTGGCTGTTGTTTCTAGCTTGTCGGAATTTTCGGTTGAAGCACCGCACATAAAAATTGAAGATTTTGAACACCCCAAAAACACGTTTTCAAAATTTTTATTTTTTCCCTCTCTGGCAAAGAAAAAAAAGAGGGTGGGTGAAATTAAAATTTTGAAAACGTGATTCGTCGTTCAGCTGCTGTTTGTAGCATGTCGAGTTTTCTGTTTAGATACTTTTTACACCTGCCATTTCTATAGGAGGGGTGTTTATTTATTTATTTTTTGAAAAAATTTTTTTTTTTTCAGAATCATAATCACTGTAGTTTTCTATGTATTTCGCCAAAAGAAATTTCATTAAAAAATGTGAAAAACTGAGGGAGAGGGGTGAAATTAAAATTTTGAAATGCCGATTGTTTTTGCAGATTCAGAATCTCCGCAGTCGAAAAGATGG
>NC_068987.1:84497474-84501038 GCF_001194135.2 Octopus bimaculoides
ATATATATATATATATATATATATACATATATATATGTATGTATGTATAAATATGTTATTTAAGTAAACTAAACGGACAGCTAGATCAATATGCATATGTCAAATGCTGTTACATTCTTAATATGCAGTAAATTGCGTTCACTTACGCAAGAATATATTTCAAGAAAAATAAAGATGTGCAAATTTCTATATTACTTGGATCATTAAATGAATAAGACTTTCCATATTTTCTATATCTATATCAATTAACAGCATCCATTGAGTTGTCAGAATAACAAGAACGACTCTTATACGATAGCATAGTATTTCTACTCCAGTTCCGACTTGCTCATCGAAGAACTAGCGCTGAATATATTTGCAATGTTTCCTATACAAACATGGCAACAAGATAATCAATTCTCGTTCCCATATCCTGTTGTCTTTAGATAATTGCTGTTTCAATAATCACATCAAAGATGGCTCATTTCCAAATAAATCTATTACATACTGTCAGTTTGTAATTGGCTAAGATTGATAAATCTGGCTTCTTGTCAACGTTTCTCTAATAGTAAGAAATATAGCAATTCTGCTCCTACTCACTAGTAAGGCTACTACAAGCAGCATACGATATTGTAAATGTAGAATCGGAATAGAAATTAAATTAATACATAATTTGTGAAAACAGAACCGCAGAAATGCAAGTAGGAGGATCTAGATTATAGGGCTGGTATTATTTTATTTATGATGAACATAAAATTAGAAAAATGCAGACAAACGAACGATTTAAGTTGATTTTAATGATTTAATTTATGTTGTCTAGATTTAATATATAATTATTATGTAACCCTGAAGTATCTTTGTTGATGTTCAGTTTGTTTCAAGTTATCTATCAGGTGTCTAATGTTAGAATAATTCATGAAGTCTTTTGTTTGACCATGTTTCCCATTAATCTGACGGACGACCCTATGTAAGCCATGAATGGTGAATTTTCTCATCTCAGTGGAGTCTAAAAGTTCGAAGAACCCCGTTCGCAATATTGATTTCGTGTCATATTGGGATTTTCTAAATAGAATTTCGCTTCCCAAAGGGGAAATGTTATTCTTTTCGATGACACCACCCACCAAAATATGGAATGATATTAAACATTAGGAAATGGTTTTGGTGACATACACCATAGAGGGGTAACACTTTTAATTTCTCTTGACTTTTTCAAAAATAGTCAAGCGAAATTATATTTACACACATTACTTATGTCATTATCTTAATTCACAGCAAGGTAATTAATTATAATATCTAATTACTACTTTGCTGAGGCATGTAGACGTACACATGCAATGTTTCTCTTTCTCTCTTACTCTCTCTCTCTCTCTCTCTCACACACACACACACACGCACACAACAACAACAATAGACAGACACACATACACACACACACACACACACACACTCACATACATATATACACACGATGGGCTTCTGCACGGTTTCTGTCCTCCGTATACACTCGCAAGAGACTAAACGGCTCGAGTTTAAAGTATTAGGTTGTCCGGAAATTTCGTGCCGATTTATAGTAGCTTAACTTTCGACTTTTTTTTGAAAATCGCTACGATGTTTGGGTACCTCATAAGTTGAGTGAGAAGAACCTTTGGCATCGCATTTGCATCTGTGATTCACTTTATAAACGGAATGAAAACGCGCCTGTTTTAAAGCTAATTGTGACAGGTGATGAGATATAGATTATCTACCGAAATGTTCAGAGAAAGCGATAATGGAATAAGCGACATGAGCCACCCTTAGCCACCCCAAAAGCGGGTCTTCACCTAAAAAAAGTTTTGCTTTGTGTCTGGTAGGATTGGAAAAGAATTCTGTATGAGCTTTTCCCAAGAAACCAGGCAATTAATTCTGAGAAATACTGCACATAACGGGACGAGTTAAAAGCAGCAATTCAAGAGAAACGTCCAGAATTGGCCAACAGGAAGGGTGTTGTTTTCCAACATGATAATGCAAGACCGCACGTTTCTTTGGGAACCAGACAAAAATTGCTGCAGCTCGGCTGGGATGTCTTACCCCACTCTCCATATTCACCAGATATTGCTCCTTCGGATTTCCATTTATTCAGGTCTCTGCAGAATAGACTTAATGGTAAAAATTTCAATTCCTTGGATGACGTAAAAAGATACCTTGATGAATTCTTTGCCATGGAACCACCTCAATTCTGGGAAGAAGGTATTTTCAAGTTAAAGGAAAGATGGAGACGCATTGCGCAACAAAATGGTCCGTATTTGGTTGATTAAAAATGTAATGGCAAATATTTATTGACTGTTTTCTTTCCTTTGAAAATTGGCACGAACATTCCGGTCAACTCAATACAAAAGTCACTAGCTCTCAAGGTGTTACACAGTGGGGCTGAAACACAAAACCCCGTCGCTGCAAAACTAATTACTTTATTGCCCACAAGAGGCTAAACATAGAGGGGTCAAACAAGAACAGACAAAGGGATTAAGTCGATTACATTGACCTCAGTGCATAACTGGTACTTAATTTATCGACCCCTGAAAGGATGAAAGGCAAAGTCGATCTCGGTGGAATTTGAATTCAGAACGTAACGGCAGACGAAACACCGCTAAGCATTTCGCCCGTTCTAACGTTTCTGCCAGCGCGCCGCCTTTTAGAAAACTAATATCTGAGCCACATAAGTGTGCAACTATTTCTATGAATGCATTTGAATCAATAGACATGTTACAGCTATTTTTAGATGCCAGAAGTTAATCAAAAATTAACAATAACTTTATTAGAAATATTTTCTAACAACTTCCCCATTGATTGCATATTTGGTGAAAGGTCATCAATATCATACAGATTCTGAAACGCCCTTAAACACGGTGTAGTGAGATAAATTATGTCGAGCTTTGATTTATGGACAAATATTTGAGATTTATCAATGGATAATAGAAAAGATTATATTGATAAATATTCGTCATGTAGAAAATTTCATTTGAGAATTTGGCAGAGCTATAATTCTCATTTGTCGTGATATTTCCTTCGGGCATTTACTTTTATTTTTGAAGAATACGAACGTGAAATCATTCATTTTATCAACAACGATTGCATATACAAGATAATATATTCTACCCGTGGGCTAAATGAATTCTAGTCCATATCCTTTGAGATTTTTTGATAGACACATCGGATAGTGTGTCAAGATAAGTGCAAGAAACAAAAAAATGCTTAAACACACACAATCACAAACACACACACACAAACACACACACGCTTACATACACACACACAAACACACACTCACACACACACCACGCACACTCATACACCAAACATCTACACACACACGGTTATATATACACACACGCATACACACCCACATATATACATGCACAACTACACACACACACACACACACACACACACACACACACATATATATATATACATATATATATATACTTTGTTGGGAAAGGATGCGTGGTGTTCGATCACATAATAATATAAATAATATATAAACATACGCATATATCCATACATCTATATGCATACATGCATATATGCGTACAGAACATCAAAATACGT
>NC_068987.1:84501255-84503905 GCF_001194135.2 Octopus bimaculoides
TATATATATATATATATATATATATATATATATGTGTGTGTGTGTGTGTGTATGTATTTATATGAATGCCACTCTGAAGGTAGTGTGAAAGAGTGCTTAACTTTGTCCATTAACTGACTGACAAAATGCCGTTCAAATGCTACATGTTGGCCAAATAACTATTCCTATAACCAAAATCACTACATTGTACATTCTACATTCTACGGGATGTATTAACATCATCGATGAACCAAGCACACGAATTGTCTTCGAAAATCACCATTTTTATTCATTTGTACCCACCTCTTTGTAATTATTTTCATCTCATCTACGTGAACAAATCTTTGTACCCGAAAGTAGTTCTTCACCCGACCGAACATGGCACTAGAAGCGGTCTGTAGAATGGACGGAGGACAACTGATCGTTTTTATTTTCTGATGGTTTGAGTTGTTCCCTAAGAGGTATACTGTGGTGCACTTTGATGAGTAACAGGAATTTTTGTGCTGACCCTTTTGGAATTCCCTGTGTACCGATCACGGTTACCAGCTCAAAAACGTTCCAGAAAGTGAATGTCAATGAATTCCTTATAATCTCTTCAAACTGTCATTATAACTTTATGTGCTGATTGTTGGCTCTTGAAGTTTTGAGGCTTTGGAGAAGAGCTGAGACGCCATTTTATGTACTAAGCTTTTGTTTTCCGATAGTAAAGCAACGCTCACATTCTATCCCTTGAGATAAAATCGAGAAAGATCGTATCTTTATCTTCCAGCACATCAGAGCAGTCTACTAAACAACTCTTCAAATCGGATAGTAACTACAGAATTGTCCTATTTGAACACAGTTAATAATACCCAAGATCTTCCAATCATGGAGCAATCTCACGGCTATTGGTGTTGATAGTCGAAACACACAGTCTCCCACTGCGTATATTTTCTTCAATGCTACTTAAACGTCTCCTAGCCACATGGTTCCAGGTTCAATCCCAATGCTTATCTTGTACAAATGTCTTGTGCTAAAGTCACAAGCCGACATATGCCTTGTGAGTGGATTAAGTAGATGGAAACTGAAAGAAGCCAGTCCTGTCTTTGTTTGTGTGAGTGTGAAAATGTGTGTCTTTATGCGTGTGCTCCCACCCCCATCGCCGGACAAATGTTGTTGGCGTTTTTACGTCCGAGTAACTTAGTGATTCTGCAAAAGGGACTACTGGAAAAAATACTTGACTTGAAAAAAAAAAAGTTGTACTAGGGTCATTTAATTCAACTAAAAACCTCCCAAGGCGGTACCCCAGCATGGCTGTAGACAAATGAATGAAACAATTAAAAGACGAGAGTTAAAAGATAAAAGAATAAGTTAACATTGCTGTTTCCAATGGTATCGTCTTCAGAAGGATTCTATACTCTTGTACGGATGACGAAAAACCTGCTTTCTTTCTTCATCTTCAACAACTCAATATCAGAACGCTGTTCTGAGAACACAGTAGCTGCCTGCATTGAAGAAGAACTGGAATAACATTTACTATCCATGGCAAATTACTATAGCAACATAACCAATTTGCACGGACTATGTCGGTTCATAGCAAGCATGATAAATATCTTTGCGTCGTGCACGGTATATTCCTGATATATATATATATATTCTTTTATTCTCTTACTTGTTTCACTCATTTGACTGCGGCCATGTTGGAGCACTGCCTTTTGTCGAGCATATCTTGGTAGTCCTGGCACATATTTTATCAGTCTCTTATGCCAAACCGCTAATGCACAGAGACGTAAACACACCAATATCGGCTGTCAAGCGATGGTGGGGGTACAAACACAAACACACAAATATATATATATATATATATATATATATATATATATATATATATATATATATATATATATATATATATATATATATACGTCTTTCAGTTTCCGTCTACCAAATCCACTTACAAGGCTATGGTCCGCCCGAGGCTATAGCAGAATACATGCGTCCAAGGTGTCACGCAGTGGGACTAAACCCAGAACCATGTGGTTGGGAAGCAAACTTCTCACCACACAATCACGCCTTCGCCTTTATGTATATAAACAGGGTGGACTGTAGCCATGCCGGAAATTACCTTTGACCGCTATTAATTGACCATATTGGCGTTTGGATCCTGATGTCCTGAGATACGGGATCCACACGCCGACATTGTCAATTAACAGCGGCAAAGGGAGAGAATATCTTGTTGTTGACAAAGTAACGAAGTCTCTTCTTCCACCATTTACTAGAGAGGACACTTGCTAGAGAGACTATATGAAGAAAGGCGTAAAAGCTAAGCGTTTTATAGACGTGAAACTCACGGCAAACCTATAGACCGATCATATATACCGTTATGTATGTATGTATGTATGTATGTATGTATGTATCTCACCTGCGAACCCATGGAAAACAAACCTCATCCAGCTATTCTGATTATATGTATGTGCACACGTTTGAATGTGGTGTGTGCCAGAGGGTTTGCAAATCCAATGGGGGTCTTAAAAGACATGTTAGGATCCACAATGAGCAGAACTTACTTGCAGGTATTGGTAGTGCAAATCAGAGGTGCAATCTGTATGGGTGTTTTTTCAAAACACTGTCTGGTTTAAAAAAGCCACATCAGACGCCATGAAAGGGCTAAGGTGTAGGTGCAGGAGGTGGT